>NC_135329.1:205318393-205621423 GCF_023851605.1 Tamandua tetradactyla
TCCCCATTAAATGTTATCTTGTTGGCTTCTGCCTAATGTTCTAGCTGTCAAGATAATTTTTAACTTCAATTCTTGCATCTGTCATGTAAACTCTTTTTGTTGCTCATCTTTGTATCATCTGCAAATTTTATAAGGCCTTTTATGTCCTCAGCCAAACAATTGATGAAATGTTGAAATCAGCCAAGAATGAAGCAATGTGATACTTCTCTACAGTGTTTCCTCAAGTTGACATCAACCTATTAATCAACACTCTTTGGAAGTTTCTCATCAACCAGTAAAAATTTCACCTGATTGTTCCAAAGCCCAGTTAATATTTTGTTATTGTGTCTACTGGCTATCATAAGAGTCTTTGGCAATAGCTCTTTTGAAATCAAAGCAGATTTTTCTAAAGGTTTCCCCCAGTTTTTTTCCTACTTCACTAATCTAGGAGTGTAATCACAAAAGAGGATGATTATGAGTTTGGCATGAATTTTCCTAGTGAGTCACTGCTTCCTCTCTTCTTTGCTCACAAACCATCTGCTTAATATTCAATTTTAGAAGCTTTCCCTGGCATGAAACCAGGTTTACCACTGTGTAGTTTGCAGAATTTCCCATTTCCAAAACTAGAAGAGCATTTGTTCATCACCAGTCTCCTGGCCCTGCTTTCATTCTGCAGAGGCAGAAAGTTCAAAGACTCCTGACAGTGACACTGAACTCTCATTTACAGGTTTGTACACTTTAACCCATAAGACTGAAGTCCATCTGGAATTCCTAAATATTTATATCCTGCAATATTTCCACACCTACCTTGAACTTTTCTTCCCATCTTTTTATGAAACTATAGAACAAACCAGTTCAATCACCATTCTTTTTGTTGACGATAGGAACAAAAAGAGTCTTTCGCTTTTCTTTGTTATCAGTTGTCATCTCAGCATCTTTCCCAAGCAGTTGGATTCTGTCCATCCTATTGGCTCTGAACATAAAATATATACCTTTCTATCCTTAGTCATTTACTCAGACCTCAGTTAATTCTTCTGAAAGTATTCTTGTATGTTCTGGTTGCTCCTTCCACTTCTCACAGAAGTTCATTTTAAGTATGATTTCATTCCAAGCCTCCCTTTGTAGTCACGTGATCCCACGAAGGCCACAAATTCTTCTCTAGGGAGGTCTTCCTCTTTAAAATAACATTACAGCTCTGGCATTATACCCACAATCTTGTTTAATCCCCATGGGTCCCCTTCCATGCAGTGAGAGTACCAGGCAAGCCAAGAATCACCAACATTGGTCTTATTTTTAAGCTTGTCAATGTCAAGATACATAGAAGTCAGGTACAATGCCCAAGATGCTCTTGAGTAGAAAGAAATACATTTTATTTATTTTCAACCCAATCTCTTCCCCCATAGTTTTCTCAAACCCCTTCCAAATTTTACTGTAAATCCCTTCTCCAAAGTGTAATTGTGCTGGATTGTTGCTTTGTTCTTCCTGCATAATTCATTTGCAGGTGACTCCTACATAATTCATTTGCAGGTGACTCTGTTCATTATAAACCATTAGCCTGAGGCAGGAACTCTATTCTCTGTAGCAACAAGGAATGACTCTGGCACAGTATATATATTTTTGGCATGGGTAGGCTCCAGGAATGGCACAGTATATATTTTTTTCTTCTTTTTTTTTGGCATGGGCAGGCGCCGGGAATCGAACCCAGGTGTCTGGCATGGCAGGCAGGAATTCTGCCTGCTGTGCCACCATTGCATCACTCTGGTACAGTATATTTTTTAATTGAGATCTCTACCCACTAGGCCTGATTCAAACTAAGTTTTTAATTCATTTAAGTATTGTGATCTCAAGAATACAGACTTTTCACACTCTCTTCTCTTTATTTAACCTGACTTCATGTACTTCACTGGACACACATGTTATACTTAATTTATATATTAATACGTTCTTCTAACACAATCTTCAGAATAGTCTCATGCTTATTTAAATATATCAATTTTGCTTTATAAAATTTCAAACCAAATAAGCTTTATATCATTAACACATTGCCCTATTTAGGTTTTACATACTTTCCTTCTGTCAATACTATTCTTCATAGCTACTTTGAGCCTCACTGGAAGGGATGAAAGAATATATTTTCCAGAATGTTCTTTCTTAACAAAAGACTTTTTTTGCTAGGAAAAAAAAATCATTTTGAATCTCTAAGTAATTGCCTTTGCACTTATTTCCTAGTAACCATGTTAGTGTGTGGTTTGAAGCTATTTTACCCAGAAAAACATGTTCTTAGACTTGGCCCATTTCTGAAGGTATGAACTGTTGTAAGTGGGACCTTTTGGTGATGTTGCTTCCTTTAAGGTGTGGCCCAGCTAAATTGGGATGGGTCTTAATTCTATTATGAAGAAGAACTTATAGGAAGGTCACAGAGAGAGAGAAGGCCAGAGGGAACAGCCAAAAAAGCTGATTGTCAACAGAACTGGGAAGAGAAGGGAGAAGGCCCAAGAGGCTGTGCCTTGCCACGTGACAGAAAAGTCAAGGGCTGGTGATCCCTGGCAGCCAGTTCCAGAACCCCACAGTCTTCTGGAAGAAAGCATCGCCTTGATTTTGGACTTTTTCTAGCCTCAGAACCACAAGCCAATAAATTCCCATTATTTAAGCCAATCCATTGCATACTTACTTTAGCAATGGGGAAACCAAAACACCACCCTACTTGAAATGTGCAAAACTGAAGGGAGTTTATCTTCACACTGTTCTCCCATGTAGGGGTATTTCACTGTTTATTTTGATGAGGCTTATCAACTGGGTCACAAACACAATTATGCTCCATAGTTATAGACCCTTGATGAAAAGGTTTTTTTTTTCTTAAAGAATTAAAATAAGTATGATTCTTATTTAGAAGGTCATCCAAAGTTACACTTAAACACTGTCACATGGCTTGCTAAGAAGTCCAGAGGTATGGGAGAGAACCCAGAGATACCACCAGGAGAAATGGGCCAGCAGTCCATGAAAAATAACCTCGAGTTATCTTGGCATCCATCTGAAGGAATGGGGTGGTCAAGATGGGAAGGGTGGAACTTCCAAGAAGTGTCTAGCCAGAGAATGGGAGATCCATACAAGTCAGGGTAAGACACACTAGGAGGTGGGTCCATGCATGGGTATTAGCTAACAGAGATGATTGGAATGGGGTGGTTCAGGGCTGTGTTCACAGCTGAAATACCATGGGACCAAAACCCCACAGATAAAGGAAAAGCAGCCTGAGACTGGTCTCCAGAGTAGGAGACAGGTAGGAAACTGGCAGCCTAGAGCCAGCATGGGCATCATAACAAAGATAAGAGACTATTTTTAAATTTACAGACATTGTCCTTGACCCTTGCCCTACTACTTCATCTCTTAACAAAGGAGATTCTAACACAGTACAGTCCAGATTCTTAATGGCTTACAGGCACTGCTGAGAACAGGATATTATAGCTGGAGCTGGGTGGAGCTGGAGCAAGAGCTGATGGGTGCTTCCGATGCTGCCTAATTAGCCCAAATATCTTATTTGAGGTTGTGTGTTTTGGGAAATATCCTCAAATTCAAGATAATAACCGAATTTTAAATAATATAATTTAAATTTGGGGATTTAAATAAAGCTCATTTCAATATATGTTTTTACTGAATTTTTATGCTGATTATTATTTTTACCCCAAATGTTCTGTTCTCATTTTTAAAACTACATAAAAATACTTCAGCATTTTAATTCTAATCTTTTTTACAAATTTATAAAACAAAAATAACACATATTCAAACTTTCTTGTATTTCCCTACATTAACAGTACATATATTTCTCTTTAAACTATTCATTTATTTGATAGGCATTTGTGACTTACCTACTGGCCTTCAAGTGCTGAGAGTGATACACAATAGAAGTTGCAAACATCATCCCTCCCCATGGAATATCTTCCCTCAATCTCCTAATTAAGAAAATATTTCTAAGGACATTACTCCAAAGAAAAGCATCTGTAGTCCTTAGGAAATATGAATATCACTGCCTTTAAGCAGATTGTCCCTACTGCTATAAAAGCAAGCTTTTAGTTTTTCAACACAGAAATGTCATACATTCAGTTGACATCATACATGCAAAAACCTGTTTGACCACTTCAATGCAATTCTAGAGTTATTTTCTAAATTTTCTGACATTTCCTTTTCATTATTCTTATATCAACTGAGTTAGACATGATCATTTTGTGGATCTTTTATATACTTTGATGCCTTCTAATATTTTTTTAATACTTCCCTCCCCAGATTACTATGTGTTGAATTTTATTGAATGTGGTCTTCATGACTCTTGACTATAAGGCTGTATTTCGTTTTGGTTGCCATTGTACGTGGCCGCCCACAAGAGTGTTCAATACAGTGTCTTCCTTTGTGATTGGAAGTTCGTGCAACTGTACTGGAAATGTGGCCTTTCACTATCTGATGTCAAGCTCCTCTCCTAAATCCCCAAGTCCAGAGGCAGGGGACCCATGCTCACAAACACAGATGAGTTGTCCCCCTTGTCTGCAACCCCCCCTTGTCAGGTCTGCCCCTGGGAAGGCTCCTCTCTCAGTCCAGTTGAATGAGGCCATGTGACCACCCCAACTCCTTTAGGCAACTTCCCTCATTTTCTGGAAAAGGTCTCTGAACAGCCTTCCGCCATTTGCTTATTGATGCTGTGCCCTGTACTTCACTCTCCCAGCCAGCCTTCTCGGTTTGGGGGCAATAAATGTCTGCAAATATTTTATTATCTAAATCCAATGTAGGGCCTCTAGTTTCTTCCTAAATAAAGTGTGCGATACTGATTTTTATTACAGACTTTGTCATTTCCCCTCCTTTCCCAATTTCATTAAAAGCCTTTAACAAAGATGAGTTTAGCCCTCCAGGGATCTTTGTAACACCTGGCAGTAGCCTTTCTGTTCCAGAAACTAACCATTTTCAGTAGTTTTCAACCACCCAGATGCTGCTATCTGGAGAAACCCTTAATTTCTTCTGCTCATAGAAACAATTTAAAGGGACCCCAGAGAGTGCCCCATGCCTGGGTGATTTGCATTTTCTGAGAAATTTCACCAGCCTCATTTCTCATTTTTATTTTGAGGTGAGCTTGACATCCATTTTTTTATTCTCAATTGTTTTAACCAATTTTTGTGCTCTCTGTCATGTGCCTATTTATTTATAGGTAAAACTTCAGTGATTGATCATAAAAGATAATATATGTCAAAGCATTCACAGAACATAAAATTCCGTTCACATTTTGGCTCTTGGTATCATCAGATGATTGAATTCCAGGAAAGAACTGTAAAGGTCAGCTATATTGTAAATTTTTTTATTTTTAATATGAGATTCACATTATTCTAGTTTAACTTTTAACCTTTGCTATTTGTGAAATTTCTCATTGGTCAAAAACATTTTACTTAAAGCCCCTTTTTGGTTCTTTAGCTTTATTCTATTTTCTTAGTGATCTTACCTTTTTTCCCCTCTTCAATGTCTTCATCATTATAGTGTAGACGTTTCTGTAACCATATTCCTGGGGTTGAATCCCGGACCTGACTTTATGAGCGTGCGACTTGGGGTGACCTCTGTGCCTCAGTTTTCTCACCTGCAAAATAGGGATCCTGGTTGTATTTACTTCAGGTAGAACTTCTGGGAGGATTAAACAAATAAGTACATCTAAATGCATAAAACAGAGCACCAAGCAGTTCAATAATGGGAGTTATTGTTATTATTTTCAAGACCTCTTATAACTCCCATAGACACTGAAGGCTAACCATAGCTTCATACCCTTCTAGTGAAATGCCTTTGAGTTATTTTTCATTGAGTTAAACGTGAGCTCCATATTTCTGAAATGCCCCACAATATTCCAAGGGGAAATCAGTTGTTGATATTAGGCAGTCTGTAAACTATTTTCCTTCTTTAAACTTCATAAATATTGTTGAAATGTTTGTGTAACAGCACACTACAATTTCACTACCTTTTTTGCCTAGCTTTATACAAGTAGTTAGAAGACAGAGTCATAATAAATATGAACAACAGCCAGAATTTAAGAAGGACCAGTTCTAATCTTATGTGCTGACCTCAAGAAGGATTTCATGGAGTCCAAGAACTCATTCTTTGTGTCACTGTGAGAGACGATGATGAAATGAGGATGGGTTCAATCCAGAAGGCCAATCCTTGTGCTCTCCTGCCTAGATATGACTACAACTTCTCCAGAATGATAGTTTGATTGCTGTCTTCTTATATAAACCATCCTAATATTTAAAATTCCCAGCCATTTTAGCACCTCCTCCTATCACTCCTTAAATAATTACACCTCCTGCAAAGTATCTTTTCTTGAAGATTGAAGATAAGAACCTATTTCTACTTCAAAACATTTCTTTCCATTTCATTAGAGCTCCAGATTCATCTATATCCACTTAGATTTCCCATAAATAGCTCAAGCATAGTGCATTCAATACTGAACTCACTATCTCTCTCCTTAGTCTAGCTCCCCTGTGCTCTCTATCTCAGCTTCTGGCATGACCATCTGTCCCATCATTCAAGCTAAGAGCCTGGAAGTCATCTTGCACTTCTTCTCCTTCTCCTCCAACATCCCATCAACTACCCAGTGCCACATTGATTTTAGCTCTTGAACTTCCCTTGAATCAGTCCATTCCTCTGCATCGCCACAAAGGTTATTACATTCCAGGTGCTCACCACCTTCTCCCAACCTGTAAGACCTCTGATTGCTCTCAAGCTCCTCAAGTGACTTTTTCACACTTTTTCTTCAAATGACTTTTTCACATTCATATCAGAATGACTTTCCTACAATGCACATTTGAGCATGTAACTGCTTTAAGGATAAAACCTAAAGTACCTAAGATGGTGTTTTAGTTTCCCAAACCAAACATCATCCATTGGTTGGCTTAAACAATGGGGACTTACTGGCTCACTGGAGGCTAGGAGAAGTCCAAAATCGGGGTGCCAACAAGGTGATGCTTTCTCCCAGATGACTGGGATATTCAGGGACTGGCTATCAACCATCCTCAATCCCTGGCTTTTCTGTCATATGGCAGCATTTTCTCCTTTCACACAGGTCCGTCGATGTCCAGCTTCTGTGGGCTTCCTGTGGTTTTCTCTCCTCTCTCTCTGTCTCCTCTCTCTTAATCAAAACATGGGTCAGTCATCTCTTCTGTAAAAACTTTGATAATATAAGTAAAAGATGCATGTAAAATAAAACTGATTACCTTGAAAGGCTAGGGAGAACAAAAGAAGAGTTAGGGCATGGACTTGTAAATAAGAGAAAATAGAAAAGGAAAGGAATTCATTTCCAATTCTGGGATGCTAAAAGAAAAGGTTGAGTAGGTGGCCCTTGACTCTCATCAAACATATGAGAACTAGATATGCAAAATTATTTCCTAAACAGTGTTGGGAATTAAATTACTCTAAGAGAAAGATGGACTTCTACTTGTATCCATCATGGAGTAACTGGGATCAAATTTATACTCCCTCTAAAAATAACTAGAAAACTGAATAAAATATGTGAAAACACTATTTTCAGATTTGGATAACTGGCAGCACAGGACTGTGATATTTAAGAAAATGGACTTCCCTGGCTTTCTACCTGAGGCGCTTTCCGGATGTTGGCAGAGGAAATGAAATCCCAAATGGAACAAGTGGTCACATCAAGTTGCGGAGACAGAAATCAAAGTTTAGAAAAGCAGTTGGAATTTGTGGAAAAGAGAAGAAGCTATAAAGAAAGGAGATAACAGAATAAGAACTTAAGAACTGATTGAGTCTACTGATAGATACTAAGTTGAATCTGTGTAGGCTGAAATGCCACAAGGCTGGACCGCAAATTACCAGAACTATACACTGAACAGTTTCTAGAGCTCACAAAAGGCAGGAAGTCATCTGAATTCTGATCAGCCATAGAGGTGTCACCAGGTGGAACTCTTAGGGCATTCAGTAGAGACTCCAGAAGCGATACACTCTAACAGTAGGATTAAAGTAACTACAGCATAACTATTACTGTAAACCTATCCTATCAAAATTTGTTTAAATACAAAATTTTAGAAGATCTGGCTTATCCACTAGTAACCTAACTGCCTGCCAGAACAAAGAATAACATTCCATAAGAAAGGCAACAAACCCAAATACGCAGTAACATAAAATTAGACACACAAAAAAAGCAGGAAAATTTGTCCCATAACCAGGAGAAAATCAATCAACAGAAACATATAGAAATGACAGAAATGATGAATTAGAGTCAATGATTCTGAAGTAGATAAAACGGATAAATATTTTCAACTATTAAAAACAATATAAACATAGAAGAAAAATGAAACGTAACGAAAGGAACTTCTACAGATGAAAAGCATAACATCTGAAATGAAAATTTCGCTGGATGGTGTAAATATGTTAGATACATCAGATAAAAATATCAGTGAATTTGAAGATGTAACAATAGAAACTATCTAAAATGAAGTGCAGAAAGGAAAAAAAAAAAAAAAAGAAAATATGAAGACTCAGTAACCTATGAGAAATGTGTGTAATTGAAGCCCCTGAAAAGAAAGGTGAACAGAAAACAGTATTTGAAGAGGTAACCAAGTTTTTCAAAATTTTATGACAATTATTTACTTACATATTCATGACATGACGCCGCCCTACTCCAAGAAAACCACCCAAGTAGGATAAACATGAAGGAAATAACGCCAAAGCGTAATCAGTTTGTTGAAAAGTAGTGAAAATAATAAAAATTATTAAAAGTTGTCTCAGAAAAAAGACAAATTACATTGCAAAGAACAAAAATAATAATGATCTGAGATTTATCTTTTAAACACCTCACAAGAAAAAAAAGCAATGAAATAACATCTTTAAAGGGCTGAAATAAAATCATCCTATCAAACTAGAATTTTCTATACAACGAAGATAGTCTTAAAGATAGAGGATTCAGAAAATGAAAGCGGAGAGAATTTGTCACCAATAAACTTGCAAAATAACAAAAGTTAATGGAAGTTCTTCAGGAAGAAATAAAATGAAATCAGATGGAAAGTTAGAACAACACAAAGGAATGAGGACTGAAAGACATGGTAAATACCTGGATAAATATAAGTAAATTTTCTCACTTTAAAAGTTCATTCAAAGATAATTCATCATTGAAGGCAAAAAAAAACCCCACAATAATGATGTTTTGTGGATTTATAACATATGTAGAAGCAAAATCTATGATAACAACAGCAAAAAAGGATGGGAGGAGGGGAGAGGGACATTTCTCACTAAGTACAGTGACATATTTCAAAGATAATTGGTATTTTTTAAAAAGGCATTTCATAAATATTAAAAGGAAAAGGTAAAACCAACAGAGGAGTCTAAATGTAATAAACAAAATAATTAATTAAAAAGAATACAGGACAAATTGGACAAGAATAAAACAAATAGCAATATGGCAAATTTCAACACAATCATATTGAAAAGTTTATTAAATATCAATAATCTAAAAACTCCAACTAAGCTGCAGATTGTCATAATGGATTAAAAGATCAAGACCCAAATATATGCTACTTAGAAATCCACTTAAAATCTTATGATACTGATAGGTTAAAGGTAAAAGAATGGAAATAGATATAAAATGCAAACTATTCAAAAGAAAGATGGAGTGGCTATATCGATAGTAAACAATATAAGCTATAGAATAAAGAATATTATCAGAGGTAAGAAGGAGTTTTCATAGTGCTAAACAGCATCAGTACATCAAGCAGACATAACAAACTTAAATGAGTATACACCAAAATAAAGAGCTACTATATAAATGAAGCATATACTGACCTGAAAGCAGAAATAACTCCAGAATTACAGGGGGAGATTTTAAGACTGCTCTCTCAGTAACTGAAAGAACAAATAGCCAGAAAATCAGTAAGAACAATCTTATATGCAAGTTAACCTAATTGACAATTATATAACACTGCACCCAACAACAGCAGAGTACACATCCTTTTCAGGTGGAAAAGGAAAATTCACAATATGGACCATATGGCTGAGCCATTAACAAATTCTCAATAAATTTAGAAGGACTAGAATCATAAACAGTACATTTTCTGATCTCAGACACTTAAATTAGAAATCAATAACAGAAAGCTATCTAGAAAATAAGCTCAAAATATATGAAAATTAAGTAACACCATGGCCAAAGAAGAAATAACAATGAAAATTAGAAAATATTTTGAGTTAAATGATGAGAATACAATCATATAATACTTAGAATGAAATTCATACCATTAAGTGCTTAGAAAGTAATGGAAGTGTAAAATAAATTATTTTCCTATGAGAAGATAGAAGAAGAAGAAGAGATAATTAAAGACAAATAGAAGGAATTTAAATTTAAGTTTAGAGAAGAAATCAATGAAATAGAAAATGGTCAAATGATAAGGAAATTCCATTAACACCTCCCCCAAAATTAAAGATCAACGAAATTGAGAAAGTTTTACTTAGAACAGTGGTTCTCAATCTGTAGCTAATCAAAGAAATTAAATTCATAATTTTAAAACTTCCCACAAAGAAAATTAAGGTATAGATGGCTTACCAGTAAATTCGATCATATAGATAAGGAAAAAATGATATTAACCCTACAAAAACTCTTTCAAAAATGGAGGAAGACAGGGACAGTGCAACAGTGGCTCAGTGGCAGAATTCTCAACTGCCATGCTAGAGGCTCAGGTTTGATTCCCAGAGTCTGTCCATGCCAAAAAAATAAATAAATAAATAAAAATAACAATAGAGGAAGAGGGACACTTCCCAATTCATTTTCTGAAGCCAACATTACTCTGACACTATAATCAGAGAAAGACATCATAAGAAAACAGCAAACTAATAGTTCTCATGAATGTAGACCCAAAAATATTTAGCAAATTATCAGCCAATAAAATCCAGAAATATATGAAAGAATAATATACTATTATCAATTGTAGCTTATTCAAGGAATGAAAGGTGAGTTTAACATTAGAAAGTCAATCAATATAATTCACCACATTAAAAAATATTCAGAAAGGCATGTGAAAATTTAAACACTCATTCAAGAAAACTAAGAATAACACTGCTCCAATCTGAAAAAAAAAAAAAAAAGACACACATGAAAAGTGTATAGCCGACATCAATACTTAATGACGAGACATTGACTATTTCTCCTCTATTACTTGGAGCAAGGATATGCATTCACATTATTTCCATGGAACATTGTACTGGAAGCCCTACACAGTACAATACAAAAATAAAAGGCAGGAATAATAGAAACAACCAAAACGATATTTATTGACAGACGACATGATTACATATATAGAAAATCCTTCAAAATCTTCAGGAAAGCTAATTAGAACTAGTGCATGAATTTACCAAAGATTCAGGATAAAAGGCTAATAAAAAAATCAGTAGACTTTCTATATAATCACAATAAACATTTGGAAAATTAAATGTAAGATAGCTAATTTTACAGAAACATCACAAAATATGAAATAATTAAAGACAAATTTAATAAAACATGTGGAAGTCCTGCACCTTGAAAACTAAAAAATATTGCTGAGAGAAATTTAAGATGACCCTTACAAAATCGGAAGATATACTATGTTCATGGATCTATAGGCTCAGGATTGGTAAAATGTCATTTCTCCCCAAATTGATCTTTAGATTAAATCAATCCAAATGAAATTTTCAGAAGGTTTTTATTGATAGAAATTTGCAAGCTGATTCTAAAATGTATATGGAAATAAAAGGGCCTAGGATTGTCATATCAACATTGAAAGAAGACAAAGTTGCAGAACTTTTGCTGCCTGATTTCAAAACTTAATATAAAGCTGGCAGAGAGAAATGAGACAAAGTTTCAGTGGCCAAGAGATTTCAAACAGAGTCAAGAGATTATCTTCAAGGTTATTCTAATGCATTATATAGATATCCCTTTTTAGTTTATGGTATATTGGAGTGGCTGGAGGGAAGTACCTGAAACTGTTGAGTTGTGTTCCAGTAGCCTTGATTCTTGAAGATGATTTGTATAAAGACATAACTTTTACAATGTGACTGTGTGATTATGAGAAACTTGTGTCTGATGCTCCTTATATCTAGGAGCATTTTTACTCATTTACAGATGAGTAAAAAATATGAATAAAAATAAATAAATGAATCATGGGGGGACAAAGCATAAAATAAATTGAGTAGATGGAAACACTAGTGGTTAATGAGAAGGACGGTAAGGTGTATGGTCTGTGTGAGTTTTTTCTTTTTTCCTTTTATTTCTTTTTCAGGAGCGATGCAAATGTTCTAAAAAAAAATGATCATGGTGATGAATACATACCTATGTTGTGAGCCATTGATTGTGCACCATGTATAGAAACTATGTGTGTAAAGATTTATCTCAATAAAAAAATTTTTAAAAAACTTAATATAAAGCTGCAGTGATAAAGATAGTTTGGTATTGGTACAAGAATAAACATACAGATCAATAGAACACATACAGACTAGAAAGAGACCCAAACATATATGGTCAACCAATTGTTGAGAAAGATATCAAAGGGATTTTTTCCATTTGGGAAAAAATTAATATCAAACATAAGTTCACACCATGTGCAAAATAAACCCAATCATAGACTTCTAGACCTAAATGTAAAGACTAATCTACAAAAAACATCAAGAAAGAAATACTAAAAAAATCTTTATAAGTTAGAGGTAGAAAAATCCTACCTATTTCTTAGATAGGATACAGAAAGTAAAAATCATGAAAGAAAAAATGTATTATTTTTAATACAACAAAAATTAAAGTTTAGGCTCTTTAAAAGACACCACTAGGAAAATGAAATGTGAACCACAGACTGGAAAAATATCTGTAAAACAGGTAAATAAGGACTTATAGCCAGAATTTATAAAGAACTTCCAAGAATTAATAATAAAAAGAAAATCAACGTGATTTGTAAAGTGGTAAAAAGTATTTGATCAGACATTTAACAAAAGAAGATATATACAAATTGCCAAAAACAGGAGAAGATTCTCAATATTTCTAAATAATAATGAGATATCACAGTGACACAACCAATTAGAAGGCTGCAATTAAAAGACTGACAATACCAAATTTTGTTGAGGATGTACTGCAACTGGAAATCCTATACATTTCTGTGAGAATGTAAAATTGTACAACTTCTTTGGAGACCAGTTTGTTAGTTTCTTATAAAGTTAAATACACACTCACCATACACTTCAAGAATCCCATTACTGGGTATTTACTCAAGAATGAAAACATTTCCACAGCATAGCTTGCATAATATATTTATAGTAGTTTTTGAAATGAACAAAAGGGAGAAAGGCTCAAAAGTCCATAATCAGGTGAATGTATAAACAATTTGTAGCATATTCATATGATGGAATATTAAGTAATAAAAAGGAGAAAACAACTGAAATACTCAACAGTACGGGTGAATCTCATGAAAATTATGCTAAATCTAGACACAAAAGAGAACATCCTGTATAATTCCATTTATATGACATTATGGAGAAAGGAGAACCAAGCTGTAAGGACAAAAGCAGTCCAGTGATTGCATGAAGACAGAGGACACTGATCACAAGGGGCATGAGGAAACTTTTTGGATGAGTGTAAACATTCTATATCACGATTGTGTAGTTCACTTGGCTGTACCCTTTTGTCAAAACTCCTCAAACTGCACTTCTTAAAATTGTTGTGTTTTATTGTATATAAATTCTAACCCACTAAAATGTATGGAAGTGATAGGTATGAATTTATAAAGAGGCTCCTAAGGGAGAGATAATTAAGCAACATGGAGGAAGGCAGGAGGCACTTCTGAGAAAGCTGACCATGGACAAATTTCCATGATCAGATAACTGGGAGACTTTTAAAGACAGGACGGTGCAATATTACATTTTAAATCATTTTAATGTAAAATGTCTCCATGTCTACATAGTTGTATGTACACTTACCTGGTGTAAAGAGGTGATCTTCAACTGGAATGTATTTGTAGCCACATGAGTTTTAACAGACAATCATTTCCAACACTGTTGTGGTTCATTGATATTCTTCAGTATCCACCCCAATCCCATTGTTTTTTTACTATAACCCTAGCTTGCTGAACAACTTTTGTAGAAAAAGATTAGGTTCACTTCTGTGCCAGAGTGGAGCAGAGGAAAGGAAACCTGTAGAAAGAAGTGATACACGAGTCCAACATCTGTCAGGTTCTTAAAGTTGGAAGGAATCATGAGCCCATGAAATCAAAAGAAACCTTGGACAAGGCATGGGCAATCCCCTAATCTAGGGAATTAAGAGTCAATTTTATTTAAATCACAAGGAACAACTGATATGTGGGTTACACCTTCAAGATCTCAAGAGCATGGAACCACTCTTACTTCTAAACTGATCCTTTACCTTGGAAAGACACCTGTTTTAGTTTGCCAAAGCTGCCAAAATGCAGCACACTAGACATGGATTTGGCTTTTATAAAGGGGGTTTATTTAGTTACAAATGTATAATGCTTCAGAAGAAAGGCAGGTAGATTTCATCTGAGTTCCTCTGTCACATGGGAGGGCACACAGTGATGTCTGCTGACCCTCCCTCCCAGCTTCTGGGTTCAAACAACTTTCCCCAGGATGATCCCTTTCTGCATCTCCAAATGTGTGGGTCTGAGTTCCTTCTTTCTCTTCTAGCTCCTCCTTTTAAGCCTCCCTTATTGAGGAAGTCACTCCCCTAAGTGGACTCCAGATATAATCAGCCATGGATGAATTTCACATGCTTATGACTTAAGTCCACAACAACAGAAATGGGAACCATCACCTGGCTAAGCCGAAACCTGATCCTAACTACTACAGAGTCCACCCCTTGTCAACTTCGCAACTGAACACATCACCTTAAATCATATTTAATCTCTAAATAAAAAAAAATAAAATACATTTTTTCCTTAACAATGCTCATATGTCCTGCATACAATGCCCTACATCTTTCCATATACAAAATACATTCATTTCATCACAATATCACAAAATCCTTAAATCATTTCAGTAACAAAACAAATACAATACCAACTCAAAAATAGTACAAAATCTCATCAAAGTGAGTTTGTCTTAAAACAAAATTCTCCTCTGACTGTAGACTTGTGAACTTAGGACAAGTTATCCACTTCTAAGACACAAGGAAGGAACAATCATAGGACAAACTATCCCATTGCCATAGGGAGAAATTGGAAGGAAAACATGGGTCTCTGGACCTAAACAATTCTGAAAACCTGCAGAACACTCTCCATTAGATTTAAAGTCGAGTCATTCATCCTCAGGGCTTTTGAAAGCAGCAGTCCTGCCCTTCTGAAGGGCCCTGTTCTCTCCCAATACTGGGATGAGGGTTGCAACATTGGGGAACATTAGGGAGATTACCTTTTTTTTTAACCCCACCTTCCTTAAGCATCTAGGTGACATCCAAATTCTCTGCCATGTGTGGGGCACATGCTCAACCACTTCAGGACAATGGGTGGCATCCAGACTTCCCCCAATCCCTGGGGATTGTGCTCCACCATCTCTGAGGCCTGGGGCATGAGAACTCTGCCTGAATATCAAAGTAGAATGCCCATCCTCCACCTCAAGGACCAAGTTCCCCCTCCTCACACACAGGTAGAACCACTCTCCCAGCCTGAGATTTCTTGGTTTCAGACCTTGGTTTCCATAGTTCTGTCTCTGAGGTTAATTTTCCTGCTATCTATCCATTTTCTATTTCTTCTAGTCCACTCTGGCAGTAATTCCATTTAAACAGGTCTCACAAAAAAATTTGTTGTCTTGGCATGTAGTATACAGTTATCAAATCCATCAGACAATAGGATCTTCCACAAATCCTTTCAGGATAGCTCCATCTCCAGTCCTGGCTTGTCTTGAAATGACTGACTGGTTCTATGTTTGGGTAAGTCCTCATGTGGGGCACTATTCTCTGGGGTCTCACTTTCTGGAAGCCCAGAATTGTTCAGGCCATCAATTTCTGGTTTCTTTGCACCCAAAAGTTCAGTTATCAGCTTATCCCTTTCTTGTTGTATTTTACTATAAGCTTCAAGGAGAAATCAGGCTGTACTCTTTACACTCAGCTTGGAAATCTCCCCAGCCAAGTTTCCCAGATCATCACATTCCAGTTCCTCCTCCATCTAGCACCAGGAATCAATTTTGCCAAACTTTCTGCCATTTCAAAACAAGGGCCACCCTCATTCCAATCTGCAGTGGAAGATCTTTAGAGCCCATATTTCTACCAACAGTCTTTTCAAAGCAATCTCAGCTTTCTCTATCATGCTCCTCAAAATTCTTCCAGAATTCTTCCTTTATCCATTCAAAGAGTTGTTTCAATATATTTGGTATTTGTAAATGCAGCAGCACCCCACTCCTGGTACCAAAATCTGTTTTGGTTTGCTAAGGATACATCAGAAATGGATTTGGCTTTTATAAAGAGGATTTATTTAGTTACAAATTTACATTTCTTCAGAGGAAAGGTAGGTAGCTTTCCTCTGAGTCCCTCTGTCACATAAGGCACATGGTGATGTCTGTTGGCCTTCCCTTACAGCTTCTGGGTTCAGACAACTTTCTCTAGGGATGATTCCTTTCTGCCTCTCCAAACATCTGGGCCTGAGCTCCTTCTGTCTTTTCTGATTCCTTAAGCCTCCCTCATTATGGAAGGCACTCCCCTTAGCCAACCCTAAATGTAATTAGCCATAGATGAATGCCATATGCTGATGATTTAAATCCACAGCATATGCTGATGATTTAAATCCACAGCAACAGAACAACAGAATAACCTAACTACTACAACACCTGTGGTTGAATTACCAACACTTAATGTTCTTATCATGGCAATGCATGCCTATTGACAGTCTGTGGTCTAGGCAGTGAACTTGAGCACCTTGCCTAGGACTTGGTGTGGAGTCACTATTCAATAAATGCTTATTAAAATAATCTTTGGGTTCTCAATACAACTAAACTTTCCATCACCCATCATGTCCTACTTAACTATAATTGATACCAGATCAGGATTTATTTCAAATGCTTCCTCCTCCTCACTTCCTCATTTTTAAAATATTTTTTCACTTACAGATGGTACTGTGGTTTCACTTCCCTTTTAGTGTCTGAACCCTCTGAGCACGAGATTTGGAAGCAGGGCACCCTTTCAGTTCAGCTTTTGTAAACTTTCCTAAGGCTGATGTAACCAACATTAGCAGTGTAAAATTGCTGTGTGGACACTTGGCAACTTCTCTATTGGTACCTCACTGAGAGTCTCTACCCTGTTGAACGGTTCTGTCACATGAGGTAGTAGAGGGCAAATGATCCAGGTTAGAAGTGTTAGGGGTGAGTCTTGGTGGTGTCTCTTATCTGCTGTGAAACTGAACAAATCATCCAGTGTCTCTCTTCTCTCATCTTCTAATGGACTGTGCTGCCTTATCTCCCAAATAATTCAGTGGCCACCAGAGACCCCAGGGTCTTCTTCAGAATTGTTAAAATCCTGGATTTTTGTACATTATCAAAGGAGAGGGCTGAGATCTATGCCAGGTCAAAATTGATTCAGAAACATAAATCTGGCATTTTTGTACCTGAATGTTGAGGAGGAAGTCATACATTTATCCCTTGAGATTAGGAGGACTGTAGCCTCATGTTCCTCTAGAGTGCTTGTTTTGCTCCTTCTCTCCAAAAGGCTGCTCATCTAGATGGTCCCTCTGCAGGTCATATTCCCTTCCTGCACTCTTTGGGGGCATGATTTGGGTCCATGGGTTCCCAAAGCCCTGAAGCTCTCGTGTCACTGTAAACCTTCACAAGAGAAGACTAGACATCACCCACCTGCCTCATCAATCCTCACCATCTTCTTTCCATCACCTTAAATGGGTCTGCCCTCTGGACTTTGCCTTCTTCTGACCCAAGGTTGGTGGGATGGGGAAGGCAGATTTCACATGTCCCCCTTAAGTATAGCTTCTATAGGTTGTATCTGATTGTATTTTAACTAAAAGCTTAGCATCTGTTTTAGTTTGCGAAAGCTGCCAAAATACAATACACCAGAGATGGACTGACTTTTATAAAGGGAATTTATCTAGTTACAAATTTACTGATTTGAGAAGGTACATGGTGCTGTCTGCTGCCAGTCTCTCCTGGCTTCTGGGTTCAAATGACTTTCCCTGGGACACGTCCTTTCTGTATCTCCAGAAATCTGGTTCTGAGGTATCTCTGAACTTCTCTCTTCTGACTCCTCCTTTTAAGCCTCACTCATTGCAGAAGGATTTCTCCTTAGTCAATCACAGATGTAATCAGGCAGAGATGAATTTCATATGCTGGTGATTTAAGTCCACAGCAACAGAACAAGTGGGCACCATCACCTGGCCCAGCTGACACCTGAACCTAACTACTACAGTACTAATTACTGAGGTGCCAAAAAAGCCTCAATTTCCCTCTATTTTCAGTTCTTTTTAAAGGCAAATTCAAGCAGAGAGGGAAGCTTTTGCCTATAGGATTGGCTACCTTACTACAACTATCTCGGAGGGGCAGTAGAGAAGATTAAATGCTTATCAACTTATGCTATTTTTATTGGTGGTGATTGATTTATTTTTGTTATTATTATTTTGGTTTGTTATTATTTGTAGTGAGTCAGATTTATTTCAAGATATAAATGGAAAACAACTTCCATGTTGTCCCAGGCACTGTGCTGAGTATCTCAAATACTTATGAATGTCATTAGATAATTATCCTATTTATTATCAATAGCACACATTAATCTCAGGTATAGGGAGAGGAGCCCTTCAAAGCCTAATCACTGCAGTTTGAAGCTCCTACACTCCAAGTGTGAAGCAATCCTGTGCAATCTGCACCTCCTGATTGGTAGCTAGATAACCCCAAATCCTTTTCTGATATCATCCTCAGTGGTCCTCAAAGTTCATAGCACCTCTGTCTTACCCCTAAGCAATGAAGAGTCTCATTCAATTCAGCTCAACCAAACCTACTGCGCTATAGTGTGTACCAAATACTGTGCTCACGCTGAAAAGATAGATAAGACATCACCCATCCTTTCAAGGGCTTCGCTGTCTAGTGGTGCAGATAAAAGAGGCAAGCAAATAATGTCAATTCTGCATAATAGTAGAATTCCATTATAATGCAGTAGTAGAAAGACGTGCAACCATGGTTTAGAAAAGAGAAGAAGTAACTCTCTTTGGAGGATCAAAAAAAAATTAACTAGAGACAGTGATACCTTAGTTTTAAGGGATGAATACAAGTTTACCATGCAGCTGATTCAGACAAAAGGAAGGAAAATGCACTGGTTCTCTTCCTCCCCTCCCTCACTTCTGCCTTAGTTGAAAGACCTAGGAAATTGGGGAGGTGGAAAATGGCAAGATAGAGTGACAGGGATTTTACTTTGGAATGGAGCAGGGGATACTAGCTCTTGAAAAGGATACATTGGGAATCTATATATTATGCATTGCCAGAAAATATAAATAAAAAAAAAAGAATACATTGGGAGGGGGGCATGGCAAGGTGAATAATAATAATAAAAATAGCAAACACATACTTCACATTTTACCTGTAAAATGCACCAGGCATAGTGCTAAGTACTTTCCATGGATCAGTTCATATAACCTTCCTCCCCAGTTTATAGACACAGAAAGAGATTAACATTACCAGGAACATGTAGCTAGAAATGCGACTGTAGAGCCTGGAACCCAGGCAGAATGGCTCCTCAGTCTGACAAATGTGAAACTACAAAATCAAGAAATCATCAGGCCAAGTATAGGGATGCTCTCATTGGAACCTGAGATGGAGCAAGAAGAAAAGAAATACCTCAACGAAAGATGCTGAGAGTGACTAAGATGCATACATAGAACTTTTAAGAAACTTTGACTCTCTCTATTACTCCCCACCTCCTGTATCCCTCCACCCCCACCAGGGCACACAGAACTTTAAGAATTATCTCAACTGACTAAAGATTGAAATTGCTTCTCATGGAGTTTGTATTTTGCTGGGCTACTTTTTCTTTAAATGTGGCTCTCTGTAGAGACCAGTACCTGTTGGGTGGCCAAGGATAACACAAACCGGGCAGATGTGGCCAAATCGTGGAGGAAGTGTCAGGTAGAGGAGGCAGCAGAGAATTCTAGAGGGATGGCTTGCACAGGGACATGGAAAATAGTCTGGTATTTGGGGAACTCATCTGTAACAACTGAAGACATACTTAATTTCATTTTCCATCTCATCCTGATTTAGCCCAAACACTCGATGTCCCAACCAAACCCCGCCAAGCACTCATGTGGGGCAAGAACTTAAATGTGTCACCAATGGCCTCTTCTCTGTCTTGGTGCCTCTTTTCTCTGCAAGAGCCCTTAATTCACACAGTGGCAAAAGTGCCTCCATTAGCCTGCCTCTCATGCTTCAGAAAGTGTGGCTCTTTCCCAGGCAATAAACCAGAGGATGAATGAACAACAGATGTTTACTTACAAGGCAGGGGAAGGCACTTTTTTTTTTGATATAAAAAGAGCATTTTGGGTTAAAATCGAGCCTATTCATGTCAGAAACCAAGAGTTAAAAATAAACACTACAGAATCAGAGAAAGCAGTTGTTGTCAATGTGGGGTCTATACAGTTTTCCAAGTGTCAACAGACTCATCATTCCCAGGACTTGTGGCTGTGTTTACACGTAGGTTTCTGGCAAGGACTAAATATTTGCTTATGACCTTTAGTAAAATGCAGACATCACCTCACTGGGTCTCATCAAAAGCAGAACTTGTTCTCCCATGCATCTTTGCCAGTATAGCGGGAACAGCCAGGCAGGGTCGTCCAGGGCCACCGTCTCCCTCCCAACAGAGGCAAAGATTTCATCCTTCATTCTGTTAATTAGACCTGGGCATACCTGGGCATATTTTAACTCTGTGAGCTGGTGACGCTCCATGCAACTTCAGTCTCTCCCGTTGGGTCATTTCTCTCTGGGATCAGGGATTCATACAGGCCACTGAGCTGAGTCTGGGATAGAGCTTTCAGGGGTGTTCAAATGATATAGCCCCCAGCTCGTTTTAGAATATTCCATAATTCCATTTGGGAACCCCTCTTCTCTTTTTGTAAAATGAAGTTCCTGCTAGGTTTTCAGGCTTCCAGATGCTCTGGTCCCATTCTGTGGTTCTATCTCCAGCATTCTTTACCTGTGTGCATGTGTGCGGGATGCTGGAAAACCCAGGGAGAAAGGTCAGTGGGCTACTGCCAGCCTGCAAGTCGGAGGAGAACTGTTTATCCTATTAGCAAAACCAACAGAGCCTTGCTTCTCCCTCCACTGAAACTGCCCCAGGGCACTGAGTAGGCCCTGACTGCTTTGGAAACTGCTAGAAGAAGGGGTCTGTTCAACATTATTTACAATCCAATAAGAAAGGGTCTGTTCAACATTATTTACAATTCAATAAACCATAGCATTTCCCTGGTCTAGCCAGTTTCCTAACTGACCAGACGAAACTGCAAAGCTTTGCTGCCACTCAGCAAATATGTAGGTTCACAGGGATGAATGCTCTCCAGGCTAGGATCTCCAAAGCACACAGCCACTATGCCCCATATGATACGCATGCAACTGGTTGTCTCTTTGGCTTTCCTCAGTCACAATTCTGTGTGGACAAAGAGAGATGTGCAGACACAGGGTGGCATGAGAGCTGGGAACAATATGGGTCAGAAAAAGACACAGGACACGAAATGGGTACAGCAGATCCAAATCTGGTCCCACCTGGTTTCCTCTTCTCTGCAGAGAAATAAAATAGACAGAAGAAACTCACTAGGATTGAAATGATAGTTGCAGCAAACCTTATATAGATAATTACTCTTTACAGACAACTTAATTTTTCAAATGATTTTTAAAGATTTCATTCAGGTATTGCAAAAGTAGCACAGTAATTGAAACACTTTATCAACCCAGAGTTGGCCAAAGCAGTGCCTCTCAAAATTGAGCTTGTGTTCAAAACCTCTTAGAATCTTGTTAAACTACAGATTCCAGTCAGGAAGTCTGGGGAGAAGACTGAGAGTCTGTTTGTCTGACAAGCTCCCAGCCAAGTCCAGTGGTGCTACTTTGAGGATAGTAAATTTGGGTCAAATCTCCGTCTATCCCCAACCTGCTCAAGCACATCTCTCTGGTTAAGTTCAGGTTATGTTATTCTATGTTTTCTTCACTGAGTATAGAGAAAACAGAACCTTACAGGTCAAAACCAAAAATAACTCATTATTTTACTATGTGCCCAGAATGCTGTAGCATAGAATACCATCATATATTCACTTTGCCTCTTCTGATGGGCCCTCAGGATGTTTTAAAGTGTGAGACCATTGATTTGCACAGTCATATTCATCTCTTCTCTCTATTTCTGAGCCAGAAGGAGAACTGAGTGATAAGCAAGTTCATCTAGGCCTTACCCCAAGATCTATATTTCTCCAAATGAGGAAAGACAGTGAACTGTGACCCAGGATGAAGTCATCGTATGAAACTTCACAGCACGCACATAATTTCTGTGGTTCTCAAACCAGGGCAAGCTTCCTGTAGGAGATCATGCTGGTCAGTTAGGAGGCCCATGGCACCGTGGGATAAACAGAGTTCATTTTCTTTAGACATCAGTTTTACTTGAATCCTGAGGCGGAAAAACAATTCCTTATTTTTAGAGCAAAACACAAAATTCACAGACGTTTCAAACATTAAATCATAAGAGCTCAAAAATGTTCTTTCGCTTGTGGCCAGTTGTTTTGACTCTCTGGGATAAAAACTCACACCTCTCGGCATGTAAGAACAATTTAATGGAAAAGGTGGAGGTTCAAGCACAAATGTGGCTGGAGACGGGCTCAGGGAGGTTTGACCAGCCCAATATGCTTGATTAATTAAAGCAAATCATTAAGGGGTAGGGGAAGTTCTAAACTGTTAAAATGAAAAAGCATGTTAAGCTTTCCAAAGCTAAGAAGGAATCATGGCTTTAACCCAGTGGTTCTCAATCCTTGTTTAACAGTAAAATCAGCATAGAAGCTTTCAAAAGCCCCAATGGCCAAATCCAACCAAACCCAATTAAATTAGAGGTTCTTGGAGTGGGACCCAGGCATTAATATGTTTAGGAAGGTCCCCAGGCCATTCCAGTGTGGAGCCTAGAGTTGTCAGAGTTAGCAAGTAAAAAAGTACAGGATACCCAATAAAATTTCAACTTCAATTTTTAGTATAAAAATGTTCCAAATATTGCACGGGACATACTTACACTAAAAAGTTATCCATTATTTATCTAAACTCAAATTTAAGTAGGCATCCTGTATCTTATCTGGTAATGCCAGTGCAGCGAAGTTTGAGAGCCAGGGCTTTAGGAAAAGTTTTTGACTATAAAGCGTCTCAAGAACCCCTGGATCAAGGAGCCAAGCTCTGTGTACTGTTTGGTGATCCTCAGCTACATATTTGTCCAGGTTGAGACAAGATTCAGGAGCCGAGGGGGGAAGTCTTTTCCATCAAGCAGTCTCTGGGCCTGACATATGCGACTTCTCCAAAGAGAGAAACAAGATGTTATTTATAGAAGGACAAATGAAGCAGGTGGTAGATATTAGTGTCCCATGATGTTCTGAGGCATGTAGCGTATGGTTTGCTGGAGCGTCCTTTCATCTGATTTCGCACACATAGACACAGAGTAAACAGTTGAGCCTCTGACCAGACCCAGACAAAGTCTTAAGTATTCCCAGCAGGGACAAATCCCTTCCCATAAATATCCATTTCCTTTACTCAGGGGACTTCATCTACACGGGTGTCTTCTGAAAGCGATTTATGGGTACATAGTACAAACCTCCTTCTTCCCACCAGCTTCTTGAGTCCCCTAAATGGGTGAACAGGGAGCTGAAAATACCTAGGGTGACCTTTGCTTAAGACCCTCAGGTTAAAAATGCAACCCAACCAGCGAGAAACTGTATCCCAATCGGGAAAGGGAACACTGAAATTATGACAGGAAAGGACAGCCCTGCGGGCCCAGTTGTTTTACTCTGGATGGCAATGCCGTGGGGGGGGGGGTGCAGATGAGGTTCTGATAGGTGGTCATTTTAAGAAGCTTCTGGGGCCAGCAGCCACCACCTGGTTGCTTGATTCCAACCATGAAGGATTTGACTAAGGAAGTCATCCCATGGGCCTGACCTCCCAGAGTTCAAGAACCTCTGGACTTAGCCATGATTTGCAAACTATGAACCTATTACCAGGAATGTCCCTGGGAGCTGCCCAGTTTGTGAATGTCCTTGCAATCCAACCACACAGTCCCACAGGCAGATTTTCCTTCCCAGCACACATTTTCCTATTTTGTTACCAGTTTCCTCTGGTTTCAGACCCATAAATGGTACCCATGGAAAACTAAAGTGGGCTCAGCTTTGCGCTATTCAAACCAAGATCAGCTCCTTTTCAAACAGATCCTAAACCCAAGACAAGCAACTCGTGATTGCTGGGATTTTTGAAAGAACACTCGTGGAGGAAGTGGGAAGGAATGTTGGCTTTCTCCTGCAGAGTGTCGCAGGCTCCCGGCCTGGCTCTCCAGACACTGTGCAGGGACTTTGGACTCTCACACAACCAATTGGCTTTTGTCTTGCCGCCTTCCTGACGCCCCAGATGGTGACTGCCAGGACACCTTGTAGTCTTGCTCCAAACATGATCTATTACAGTCCAAAAAACTCTTGAAGGCATTTGCCACCTCTGAGGTTCAGATGATGAAATCCCTTTTCTTCACTTAGGTTCCCTCTGAACCTTGGAAGCCACAGAATCCTTCCTGGGGCAAAGAGCCCATTTCTCTGGGCTGCCTGACCTCCTGGCGGCTCGTGGTGGCCACAGTGACTCACGCGGCAGCCGGCCACCTACATCTGGTAGCCAGGCATAGGGTGCACGGCCAAGCAGCCCTGGCACTGGGGAGGAGGGGGCCCCCTGGGCCAGGACCCTGAACGCCCACTGGACACAATCTTGGCCAATTGTGTCCAAGACACAATCTGGCCAATCTTGCTACGCAGTGTGTTCCTTCCCCCAACACTCCTGGGGCCCCTGACAGATGGTGTACCTCAGCCAGACAAAGGAGGAATCAAATGAGTAAGACAGAAACTCTGCCTGCCAAAATCTCAGTTCATTGAGGGGGAAGGCAAACCTAGAGCAAGGTGAGGGGAGAACAGGGAACTCTCCTAGAGGGTTCAATGCCTGCAGGGAGATTCAAGAATGCATTTGGCAGCTGGGAGGCAAACAGTGTAGGAGATCTCAGAGGCAGGTAGACTGAGGGTAATTTCATTGCAAGAATACACTGAACTACAAAGGCCAGGTCTAGGGACCAGGCCAAAGGAAATACTCAATGAAACTGGCCAAGATTGATGTACAATGATGATCATGATGTATTTACTAATAATGATGAAGAGCAGGAAATCCCCTGACCGTCCAACAATAAACACATGATTAAAAATTTAAAGTAGCCATTTGATTGTCTAATAGGTATCATTCGTTCATTCATTTGTTCATCCAACAAATATTCATTGAGCACCCACTCTGTACCAAGCCGAAGTCCAGGCCCTGGGGATACATGAGTGAGAGAAAACAGGGGACCCTGCCTTCCCAGAGCTAATAGTTTAATGGGAGATATGCTCCATCATTCAGGAAGGAGGAAAACTCCCCTGAAAATAAGAGCAAAAAAGGCACTTCACTCTCTGGAGCAAAGGCTGACTAGAGAGCAAGGACTTCTAGCTTACTTTAAAAATGGACCACATTCAGAACAAGTCCTGGAGAAATTGAGCAAAGGAGGGGTGCAAAGGCAGGCCTGATTGTCCCTGTACACCTGTATCCTAGTATCCCTAAATTCCCTGGCCAGCTCAGAATCACTGGAAGGGACCCCCAAAGTCTGATATACGCCCAACTCAGACAAGCAGCCTACACAAAGCCAGTGCCCTTCAGTCCATTTCCTTGCCATGGAGGGATCTGGAATTCATTGTTGCAATCAGAGAGCCTTGTAAACAGAAAGACTGTGGTGGTGTGAAAATGTATGTACCCCAGAAAAGCACATTCTTAAAGTTAATACATTGCTGTGGGTGGAAAACATTGTAAGTAGGCTTGTTTTGATGAGGCTACTTCAGTTAAGATGTGAACCACCTTGTTCAGAATGGGTCTTAATCCTCTTTCTGGGGTCTTTATAAGAGAATGAAATTCATGCAGAGAGAGAAAAAGCCAGAATAGAAGCAACAAGCTGAAATTAATGAAACCCAGAATAGAAGGGAGAGGCCATCAGATGCTGCCATGTACCTTACCATGTGACAGAGAAATTCAGGACTGCTCGGCAGCCAGTCTTCAGGAAGAAAGCTTTGTCTTGATGATGCCTTGATTTGGGCATTTTCACGACCTTAAAACTGTAAGCTTGTAAGCTAATACATTTTCATTGTTAAAAGCCAACCTGTTTCATGATATCTGCTTTATGCAGCCTAGGAAACTAAAACAAAGATCCAATTATATTTTAAAATACATACAAATTAAATACACAGTTTATAGATTAAAATTCTTGAGTCCTTGGACTGGGAGACTGGAATTATTTTCAGTCACAACTAGACGGAAATGTGCAACTGAACTGGGAAATTTCTCCATTTCATGTGTCTATTCTCTGGCCATTGTCCAATAGTCTAAGCAGTGTCTGGTACTTCTTCGTTCTACATCCTCCACCCATCTCCTACCTTAAGGTAACTAAAGCCTTCAACAGACCCTCCCTTATAACTGCACTTCCTTTAAGACAATCGACCTGAATCAAAATACTCACCCACAGCTGTTAGAACACAGCTCAGTGCTTAGCACAGCCGGCCCAGAACAGATGTTGTTGAACCAGAATCTCCAGTGAGGGAGGCCCAGGAGCCTGTTATTTCCCGAAGCACTCCAGTGATTCCTATAATCGGGTCATCTTGGGAAACCCGGATTTAATGGAATAATGAAAATTCATTTGGAATAATGGAAACAAAGGAATCGGGTAAGGGAACTTTTGGTGACTGGGATCAGTTCAGTGATGTTTTTAAAGCACCTGCAAAGTGTGGGATGTGGAAAGGTGCAAGAATGGATGTGCACAAGGACAGCCACTTGGCAAATAATGGATGGCTTTTGTGAGTGAGACCAAAGTGAAAGGTGGAGTCTCTACTCAAAGGAAGTGTACCATTTAGCTGAGTAAGTCCCTAAACAGAACAGAAGGTGCTAAAAGAAAAGCTGTTTACTGTGTTGGAAGCAATGCATGTGGCAATGAGCCTTCCCTGAAAGAAAATAGCTGGAAATTGGTCTTGTCTGTCTTAGATAGGGATTGTCTTCAAGGGAAGCACCAGGAGGAATGGAGTGGGGGATCACTGATCCCTTATGGAGGAGAGCCAAATATTCACAGTCTTTCAAGAAAGGGTGACTGTACTGAGCCTTGAAAATGAGAAACTGAACAGCAACCAACCCACTCATACCTTAACCACCAACTTTGACTGTCACTCCATAGGTTCACCCACTGCATCCAAAATTATCAATTTCATGTTTAAAGCTATTTGGATCATGCTTTTTCTTCTATTACATAATTGTTTCTCATCATTGGCATTTGAAACTATTTGAGAATTAAAGTAAATCCATTTGCAACACACCTTAAGACTCCCATAAAGAACAAAGCACATGAATCACTTCTCAGCTGGCTGATTTGAGGAAAATAAGCCTTTCCACATGAATATTATCTTGGGCAGAAAATATTCTGCACTTACTACCCTGAGATCAGAATTGAAGCACTTGCAGGTCTTCTGTAAATTGAGTGGTACTAACATGTTCATGTCACAAACAGGCAGTATCAGAGCTAAATAATATCTCCTGAGGTTCATTCATGAACTCTTTAAATACTACCCCTTTCTCTGCGCCCATAGCAGATCTTTGGATGGCCAATGAAGATGAGAGTTCTCTAAGATAATAACTTTCTATTTTTTTCAGTGAGTCCTATGTGCCATGAAATGTGCTAAGTTATTCCTTCCAGCTGCATGAATCCATCTCTGGTTCTATAGTAGCACTGGTGTTCCACGACCTTGAAAGGTCATTTTTGCTCTTCTTGGGCCTCAGTTAGCTCACTGTAAAGTGAGAATCGAACAGGTTACTCTTCAACTGCCCTTCACCTCTCAACTACAGGAAGGCTGAGTCAATATGAAAAGCTTGACTATCTCTCTGGAAGTGCCTTCTTCACACCCACCCACCCCCATCTCACATAGCCTGGGCTCGGTTGCTTGTTGCTGCCCAAGGAGGAAATTGAGGAGACAGTAGCAAGGAGCCCAGCATCCATCTGCAAGGAAGTCACATGTCGAAGCACAAAGCTCAGAACCAGTTCTCATTCTTCATCCTCTGAACTGACATTCATAAAGGAGCTTCCCTGACCCACACCTGTTAAGAGATGCAGACACCATGTCTTTAATGAAACTCATGGTATTGAGTCACCCTCTCGTGAGGATATATATCCAGGATTGTGAGCAACTTCTGGACTGTCTGCTGTTATACCACTCCTCTCCTTCCCTCATAGAACAAACAGGAGTAAGCCCCTTTCTAAGGGCTTACTGGCATATGGGCATTAAATAAATCCTTGCTGAATGAATGAATGTCTGAATGAAATGGGTGAATGGATGAATGGTTATTATGAACCAGAGCTCTCAAGTAAAACTTGTTCCACATCTATGGTGGCTTGTAGCCATCTGTCCCCAGAAAGACATGTTCTTCTGTGTATTCATTGTAAGTAGGACATTTTGACAAGGCTACTTCAGTTAAGGTGTGACCCACCCCCTTCAGGATCACTGGAGTTCTTTATCAATGAGATGAATAAAGAGAGATAGAGAGTACCATGAAACAGGAAACTAAAATCAAAGAAACTTAGAAGAGAAGGGAGAGACCAGCAGATGCCTCCAAGAGCTTTGCCATGTGACAGAGGAACCAAGAGTTCCCAGCAGCTGGTCTTTGAGAAGAAAGCATTGCCTTGATGATATCTTGATTTGAGCATTTTCTTAGCCTCAAATCTGTAAGCTAATAAATGCTCATTTCCAAGTCAAACCATTTCATAGTATTTGCTTGAAGCAGTCTAGGAAACTAAAACAATGTCTTAAAAATGATGGAACCTTGAAAAGGTACTTAAATCTTCTAAGACTTAGTTTCCCCACCTAAACATCTACAGTTTAAATATTACTATCTTATAGAGTTTGAGGATTAAAAAAGATAATTTGTGTAAATTGCTTAACACTTTTCCTACATGTAGTTAGCTTTAATAAACATTAGCTGATTTAAATGGAATAGTAAGCAAGAGTCATCTTATTACAAAGAAACCTTGAATCACTCTACATAATAAAAAAAAATGAGGACATCCACAGTTTTTAATACTTTAGAATTAGTAGTGAATTGCTGGTTCCTCTCCCTAAACAATCATGAAGTACCAGCGTGGGCCGTGAATAGGCATTAGGGAAGAACTACCCAGAAACACTACCTAGATTGCATACAGTGCATGATCAGAGAAGGTCTCTAATATGAATAGATGGAATGGATTGAATGAGTGAATGAATGGATGGATGGATAGATGGATGAAAAAGGGAAAAGAAGAGAATGAAAAACTGTCTAGTTCAGTGGTTCGCAATCAGGAAGGATCTTGCCCCTTCTTCCCCCAGGGGACATTGGGAAATGTGTGGAGATATTTTTGGTTGCATTTGTCAGGTTTCCCCAGAGAAACAAATCTGATAATATCTATCAGGGATTATGCAAGTCCAAATTCCATAGGGCAGGCTGTAAACTGAAAACTTTGAAAAAGGTGATTCTGAAATTTGGTATACTCAAACCCCGTAGGGCAGGCCAATTGCTGGAAACTCTGATGAAGGTGAAATGATATTCCACAGGATAAGGTGGCTGGCTGAAGAAAAGGCAGAAATTCTTCTGACTTTTGAAATCTTCTGTTCTCACTTTAAGACCTGAAACTGACTAGATAAGGAGACTTCTCTCATTGCTGAGGTCAATTTCCTTTGTTGATTGTAGATGCAATCAGCTGCAGATGTAATCAACTGATTAATGTTGTAATCCATCTATGAAATATCCTCACAGTAACAATCAGGCCAGAGCTTGCTTGACTATATCACTGGCAGGATAATCTAGCCAAGTTGACACATGAAATCAATGATCACAAAGATGCTCCTGGCATCTAGTAGATAGAAACCAAGGATACCGCAATGCACAGTATCACAGAATTACCCAGTCCAAACTGTCAACAGTTCAGAGGTTGAGAAACCTCTGAATTTATTAGTTTTCATCGAAATAATTGGTTTTTAAATTCTGTTTTTCCATAGAATGTGTGTGTGTGTGTGTGTGTGTGTATGTGTTTGAGGGCAGGGGTACCTAAATTCCAATTGATTTATGAGCCGCTTTGTACGTTGATCATACCCTTTTATGTCTTTAAGGGATTTGCAGACATCTCACTGCAAAAATAAGATCATGCTATTATGAACTAAATTGAAATTCCCTTTGGGACACATGTTTCCAAATGACTGCAGGGTTGTTTGTCTCTAATGTAAGAGAATCACACTATTATCAGTTATCTGAATCTCAAATTCTTAAAGGAACTTTGGGGTTGGGAAAGTGGGAAATAACCTCATTAAAAGATAATTTGACTGGCCCACGGTGGCTTAGCAGGCAGAATTTTCACCTGCCATGCCGAAGACCCAGGTGCCTGCCCATGTGAGAAAAAAAAGATAATTTGACCAAGGAGTGTTTTCTACGTAGGCCAATTTAATAATAAAGAAGTTTAATTTTGTGAACATTCACCTTAGCAATTTGGAGATTTTCAAATAGGCCAGCAGAAAAATCACAACAATCAATTGTCTATTGGTCTCTACAACCACACAGCAGTCTGGGAATATGTCTGTGAGGTAAACTTTCATCTGTTGATTAAAAATATGTTTAAAACTACCATGGAAATTCATCCTAGCAAAACCCACACTGCAAAATTGTGAAGATGCTGATGTGATTCAGAAACCAAGGTTTAAAATGCACTAACTATATTTCATTTCTGCTTGAACCTCACCTATTCTTTCTCCTCCACCAATACATGGCATTTGCCTTCTACCTGTCCTGGCACTAACACCCTTGTTCTCGACTCCTGGAAGTATCCTGGTCCCTGACCACCTCTCCAATCTCAATCCGCCCCACTCTCTCTCTTGCAATATTTTTTTTAATGGTCTTATTGTTTTGAAACTTTACTTTGTTTTAAATTTACGTACAGTAAAATGCACAGACCTTAAGTGAATAGTTTGGCTTTTGATAAATGTATACTCCCTCATTATTATCACTTACATCAAGAGAGATAATTTTCATACCCTAGAAAGTTCCTCTGAGCCCCTGTCTAGTCAATCTCCCCAACCCTGCACCCAGAAGCAATTGCTGTTTTGATTTCTATCACCAAAAATTTCTGTCACCTGCTCTGGAATTTCACATAAATGGAATCATGTATTACGTCCTCTACTATGTCCAGCTTTTTTGCTCAAAATTTATGCTTTTGTGTGTCAGGCATGTTGCCGCATATTTCAGTTACTTCCCTTTATTTTTTAGTGTTATTCTATGGTACAGAGGGCTATTATGAATAATGTTGCTATAAATATTCTTGCACAAGTCTAATTTTTGAAACACAGGCTTTTGTTGCTCTTGGGCTTGTCCCTAAGAGTGAATATACCCGCTGGGGCATAGAACATCGTGTGCCTATCTAATCCTTTGCAAGTTGATACACCAGCAGACTCTTTCTCCTGAAGGTGGGGGTGGCTGTGGCAATTCCCTAAAATACAACAACAATGAAGTCTGCCGCATTGGTTGACTTTTCCTTTCATGAAAGTTTTCGCTGTAGCATCCGATGGTGTTTCATAGCATTTTACCCAAAGTAGAATCTCTTTCAAAATTGGAGTCAATCCTCTCAAACCCTGCTGCTGCTTTATCCACTACATTTATGTAATCTTCTAAAGACTTTGTTGTCATTTCAACAATTTCACAGCATCTTTACTGGTAGATTCCAACTCAAGAAACCACATCCTTTGCTCATTCATAAGCAGCAACACCACATCAATTAAAGTTTTATCATGAGATTGCAGCAATTCAGTCATATCTTCAGGCTCCAATTCTAATTCTAGTTCTGCTATTTCTACCACATCTGTAGTTACTTCCTCCACTCAAGTCTTGAAACCCTCAAAGTTGAGGGTTGGAATCAACTCCTTCCAAACTCCTGTTAATGTGGATGTTTTGACACCACCACCACCCCCTCCCCCTGCCCCCATGAATCATGAGTGTTCTTAATGGCATCTAGAATGGTGAATACTTTCCAGAAGGTTTTTCGTTGACTTTGCCCAAACCCATAAATAACAAGACTTAAAAGTCAAAATGATTCATTAATCTATGGGGCTGCAGAATGGATGCTGTGTTAGCAGGCGTGAAAACAACATTAATCTCATGGTATATCTCCATAAGAGCTCTTGGGTGACCAGGTGCCAATGAGCTGTAATGTTTTGTAAAGAATCTTTTTTTCTGACCAGTGGGTCTCAACAGTGAACTTAAAATATTCAGTAAACCATGTTGTAAACAGATGTGCTGTCATCCAGACTTTGTTATTCTATTTATGGAGCAAAGGCAGAGAAGACATTTAGTGTAATCTTAAGGGACCTAGGATTTTCAGAATGGTCAATGAGCATTGGTTTCAACTTAAAGTTACCAGCTACATCTGCCCCTAACAAGAGATTCAATCAGACCTTTGACTCTTTGAAGCCAAGCATTGATGTCTTTTCTCTAGATATGATCACCCCGGGTGTATCTTCCAATATAAGGCTGTTTTGTCTAAATTGAAAGTCTGTTGTTTAGCACAGCCTCCATCAATTATCTTAGCTAGATCATCTGGACAACTTGCTGCAGCTTCTACTTCAGCACTTGATTCTTCACCTTGCACTTTTATGTGACAGAGATGGCTTCTTAAACTTCAAGAACCAGCCTCTGCTAGCTTCAATTTTTTCTTCTGCAGATTCCTCACTTCTCTCAGCCTTCATAGAATTGAAGAGTTAGTTCCCTGCTCTGGATTAGGCTTTGGTTTAGGGGAATGTTGTGTCTGGTTTGATCTTCTGTCCAGACCACTAAAACTTTCTTCGTATCAACAACAGGCTGTTTTGCTTTCTTATCATCCATGTGTTCACTGGAGTAGCAACTTTAATCTCCTTCAAGAACATTTCCTTTGAATTCACAACTTAGCTAACTATTTAGCACAAGACGCCCAGCTTTCAGCCTTTCTCAGCTTTCAACATACCTTCCTCATTAAGTTTAAAATGTTCAGCTTTTGATTTAAAATGATAGACATGTGGCCCCTCCTTTTAGTTGTATACTTAGAGGATATTATAGGGTTATTAATTGCCCTAATTGCAATATCATTGGGTTTCAAGAAGAGAGCCAGGAAAAATGCCAGTCAGTGGAGCAGTCAGAACACACACACTACATTTACGGATGAAGTTCATCACCTTAATATGGGCCCAGCTCATGGTGCTGCAAAACAAGTACAATAGTAACAAAGATTACTGGCCACAGATCACCAAATAATAATGGAAAAGTTTGAAATATTACAAGAATTACCAAAATGTGACACAAAGTGAGCACATGCTATTGGAAAAATGGCTCTGAAAGGCTTGCGTGATGCAGGGTTACTACTAACCTTCAACTTGTAAAAAATGCAATATCTGCAAAATACAATAATGTGAAGTGCAATAAAATGACGTATGCCTGTATGGAGTTTTGCAAGGAATTAGGAGAGAATGGAACAATTGAAAAAATAATATGTTTTATTGACAAGTCCAGCCCCTCAGATAGCCAGGCCAGGTCAACAGATGCAAAGGGCAGAAATCATGTAGAGATTTTGCAAGTAAATATGTAAAATTCCATAGTCCATTCTCATTGGCATTGTAATAATTTGGGCCCTGGCTTCATATCATTAAGACCATTACACCTTAATTGTTCTCCCATTCTCTCAACGCCTAGCTTCTATCTCTGCCTTCTTTATCCATCCAGCATCTTGCTATTTGACTCAATTTAAACATTTAATAAAGGTTTGCTGAAGGTCAGGCACCATACTAGGCCCCACAGAATGCTGCTCTAATGCAAAGGTCAGCAAACTTTCTAACAGGCCAGATAGTAAATCATTTTAGGCTTTGCTGGCCAAGGGGTGAAATTGAGGATATTATGTAGATATTTGTATAAAAAGAGAGAAAACAAAATTCAACTAATTTTTTTATGAAATTCGAAGTATTATAATAATAATTGAGGGCAATTTCTGTAATTACATGTCGACTAAGAGAAGAATGGAATTCTTTTTTAGGTGGGATTACATTTCACTTAATTGGGGTTCAAAGGTAGCATTCGATATTGCCAAATCAATCTCAAATGTTCATCCATAAAAAATAATTGTACTTTGATAAAAGAAACCAGGGATCCTTGGAGAAATGACTGATTCTGGGACTAGGGCAGAATATATATATGTATATGTATATGTATATGTATATGCATATAATGACCCTGGAACACCTTGTAGTGTCAGAAAGACGTGCTCACAAAATCAAAAGAAATAGGTAAATTAATAAAAATAAACTATAATGATGGGGTATGTCAAAGGGATATAAAAGCCAAAACAACCTGTTCAGTTTTCCAAAAGCAAGTTATTTAAGGGGATCACATATACTGAATTTAAGAGACAGAAAACTACTTGAGAGGGTGCAATAGAAACAGGTTCCAAATGGGGATCAATAAGCAAAGAAGACAGAACAGCTCGGACATGGTCCTGGGGCAGGCAAGAAGTCAATGGAAATAAGGTTCAACTCATGCCAACACGTCTAAGTCCTCTTCTGTTGAACTAGGCATCAGGCGCCACGTAACCAAGCAAAGATTTCTACGGGAAGGTGGATGGAGTTTGTGCGATTCTGGTGTTTGTTCCTGTGGACGCTTAACCAACTCTGGTACTATTTTGTTCTTCTTTCACTTCCAACTAAACACTGAAACCCAAATACTAACATATTGCACTGTACTACTTAATAATCAGAGTGTGGGTGTACTGGTATGTCATTTGTAGGATTAAGGACAGATGTTTTGAGGGTAGAGAGAGTAGGAAAAGCTTCTTAAATAATTCTTTTTGCTCAAAACCCTCCCTTGACCTGGCTTCGGGACTTCTGTTGGCCTTACCAAGTGTTCCCAGATGAGGACAAAAGGCATTTTGACAAATGCCTTGAGCGCAGCATTTGGATATAAAATGGAATTGAGTACGGGGTGGCTCTAAACTGCCTGAAAATTGTTGTATTCTGAAGGCAATTTCATTTCGTCTCCATGGATGACCTCCTGTGATGTGCACTGAGGCCACAGATGCCCAAACATAATGCCGAGTGGCAACTCCAGATTCCAATGTATGTCGCTATTCCCTGGAAAACTCTGATGCAAAATTTAAAACGGGCATTTTTGTTATTCTTTCCCACCCTTCCCATTCACTAGCAGTCCGTGACGACTCACTGGCTGGTTTCAAGACGCTAAGGCGCCCCATCAGCTCGCAGAAGGCTCAGGGAATGGCTTCGACAGTCACAAAAGATGGACTCCCCGGAAGGTTTAAAGTAGAAAAACTGTGGGATCGTTTGTCTGACAATGAATAGCAAATCAAAAACATTTTGCATCATTTTAAAGAATGAACGAGACAGATGCATCCTTGACTCGATGACATTTATTCAATATTCTTTGAAATTAGCAAGAATCAGAAGAAGCACATATCCATCAAACACAGCCACAAAAATGTCCTGGATATAAATAAAGATGCACTGAGAAATACACACTACTGAGGGAACCAGTACTCTCCTTAGAGTATTACCTCTTAGCAACAAACAAATCAAACATAAATTTAATTTACTCACAATATAAAAACCTTGACTTTTTAAAGAAAAATAGAGATTCAATTCGATTGTAATCTGCCTCACTAGGCCTGCTCATTACACAATTCCTCAAGGCCTAGTTTGAAGACTGTTACGGAAAATGACGAAAACAAACTCAAAAGCATGTTTCCTCAAAGTTCAACAAAACAGTGCAGAAATACGTTACTTACCCATGCACAGAATAAGGCAGAGGCTAATTTCATTCAGGTTAGGAATAATAAATTTAACTAGCTTCTTTTTCACAAAACAAACATTTCAGACTTCTTTTGTTAAGTAACAGGTTTACTGGATTATGCATCATACTCTACTTTACATGATTTCCTAACTCTACTCAGGAAGCTGGCACTCACATGTCAAATAGAAACTTCTCCTTGATTAGGCTTATTCTGTAACAACCACAGAGAGGAATCTGGGTTTTGGGATAGAGTCTGCAATGGAAAGAGTACCCACTATTAGAAGCATACAGTATAGAGAGCTGAAAGTACATTAAAACGTAGTCTATGGATTTCACAAATTCTGTCTTTAAAATACTTCTTCTCCAAACTAAAAGCTGCAGAAAATTAGTTCTTAAATATTCTACCGAAAACTCTTGAGCAGCTAACGGTTTAAATTTCTCAAGCTTTGTGTTTTCTTAAAAATATTTAAATGAGTGTAGTACCCCATCTTTTTTGAAAAATAATCCAAAAAAAGATTACAAATCTTTCGTTTTAATCAGAGTGACCAAGGGTTTGTCGTCGGGACTGTAATCCTCGTAGGCGATGGGGGTTACATCGTACATCGCAGGCCGGGATTTCTTTCCAAACCTGAAATCACAGGGAGAGAGCGCTCTGGTAAGATAAATATTGCACCTCAGGTCCTGTTAAATGCAAGCGGTGAGAATAACATATTCAAGAATTAAATGGGACTATGAAAATACTCTAAAAATATATCCTCTAGCAAGTACAGAAATTTAAGACATCCTGATATGAACATTGGAAGTGCATAAATATTAGTATTCAGTGCAGGAGGGAAAAAATGGGTCTCACAAAATGCACAGCCCAAATTATGTCAAAGCTTCTAAGGTTAAATCTTGGCAAAGCATTCAGGCATTACGATTCCACAATAGGTCTTAAGAAAAGGTCTGTCGATTTGTCTTTTTCTTCCTGGGACCCATAAATATTTGGAGAGTCAAATTTACTTTACACCCACTGTAGTGGCTAGAATACAGGATTTCAGGGCAGCCTTCCTCGGACTGTGAACAAACTGCCCCATGGGACTTCCAAGGGAGAGCTGAGCAAGCTGAGAGGACATCTGAGGCCCCAGCACAGGGAGGAAGATAGAGGGAGGAAATGGCTTCTCTGGGGGCTTGAAACAGTCCCCCACAAAACGCATGTTCAGATTAAAGCAAGCCATAATCCAATATGGCTGAAGTCCTTATAAGCAAAGGAAATTGGAAGCAGAAAGAGAAGCCACTGAGATCAGTCAGAAGACGGAAGTCAACAGAATCCGGAAGAGAAAGAAGACGCCGTCATGTGTGTCCCCATGGGACCGAAAAGCCAAGAAACCCCAAAGATAGCTGGTCAGCCAAAAGATACAATCCTGGAGGAAGCAAGTCTTCTGGCCTCTGAAACGGTGAGCCAATAAATTCCTGTTACAACAATTGATTGTATGGTATTTGTTTTGGCAGCCGGGAAAATAAAAACAATTTCAAATAAGAAAGCATTTGTCCACAAACTGGGATGGCACCCACCATCAGATCCTATGTACCTACCCCCCCCACACACACACACAAGGCATTGTTTTTCTCTGAACACAAAGCCATTGTCCTAACAGATTTATTTGTAGGTAGTAAAATCTCTCGACAGTAGAACAGTACACAGAAGTCAAGGGAATCAAAATCTAATTTCGGGACTTCCTGCCAAACCAGTCTTCGAAGGCAATTATTAAAATAAAGCCAATGCAACTTCTGGGTGGTCTCTTCCTATCCAAGACCTCACTTTCCTTGAACCCCTGAAAACCCGTGCAACATGATCTAAACAATCTTCCACACCAACCCATCATCTCTCCCACATTTGGTAGACAACATTCTTCAACTGTTTCTAATCGAACAGTATTCATTTAAAAAGAAATCCTAGGGCAGGCCACGGTGGTTCGGCAGACAGAGTTCTCTCCTGCCATGCGGGAGGCCCGGCTTCGATTCCTGATGCCTGCCCATGCAAAAAAAAAAGAAATTCTAAAAGAACCTTAAATTTTAAACAGCTTACTAAAATGGGCCCCCTAAGGCTCGAAGGGACTTTTTTTTTTTGACCAGGGCTTCCAGCCCATCTCTCCTCATTTCCTGTTTCTTCTTTGGTATCTTTTGAAAATCTGTCTTATCAAGCACAGAGATGAGAACTAGAATCAAATGGGAAATAAGAAAATGTTGCATTCTTCATGTGAGCTTTTCTTTTCAAACATTCATCAACTGTCAACTCCAAGTCATTCAAACTTACTGGCCCTCCAGGAGTTGAAAGGAGTTGAAAGTCACACCAGATGGGCACCAAGCAAAAAGCAGGGTTAAAGAGTTAAAGCTTTCCCCCCTGAGAAAATTCACAGCTACTGCTGCAATATTAAAAAGCCTCCCATAGAACAGTTTCTGAGATATGAGGCTTCACTAAAGGCTGGGATTGTTGCGAATTGGACTGCAGGCTGCTGTTTATCCAGTTTGAGTGAGACCTGCATAATTTGAGGACAGGAAAAGGTATAACACCCAATTGAATTCTAAACTTTCTCCCAAGTTTGAGAATTTGGGAGGGAAAGGTAAAATGAAACTATTTTAACTATTTTCTCATAAAATAGAACTGGAGATGACAATACTGGTAGCAACATATTCCTGATAATAATTTAACCAAAAACTAGGGCAATCCCGGTGAAAAATTCTCCGTGTTCTAACACAGCGGTCGTGGGGTGGTTTTCCAGGGGAATTTTGAAGAGCCAACACCTCAGAGCCTATTAATTAGATTGTTGGCTAAGAGGAAAAATCCAAGCAGTTCCATAGGCTGATCATATGTTTAAAATGTCCATTTCATTTCTATATGATTTCATAGTTTGAAGGAGAATCTGTTTCCTTCCAAATCTAGAAAGTTAAATGTCTCTATTTTAGTCCACCCATTAAGAAGCTCTAGTTCAAAGGGCTGAGCAGTGATGAGGCAAGGGTGAGGATAAATTTCAGATCAACCTAGTATAACCCTGCAAGCTATTTGTTCACTTGGGGTGTGCTGCAAAACAGACTGAAGAGTGAGCATTGCTTTGTGCCTAGACTGGTTAACTCAGCTGAGTGGCAAGGGGCTAATGGGTTCAGCTCTACGCCAGTATGAATCATAACTCCTAACCCTGGTACAAACATTAGCCCGGTAAAGTAAGACTAACACACTCAGCAGCATAACACACAGGTCTGGAGTCTGGCCTGGGCTAAAATCTCTGCACTGGATTAACCAGCCCCAGAGAACCAGGGGCAAAACTCCTTGGGCGAATTACCAAGCGCAGGATCTCTAATACAGAAGCTAACGCGGTTTTACTTTATAGAAACATCTTAATTTGCAAAAACACAATAAAATAAAATAAGGCTCTCCTCGAACCGCCCACATTTGTCACAGCGGCAGGCTCACAGGAGGTGATAAATGAATGTGTATGTGTTCCTAAATATAAAATTCTAACAGGTTTTTTAATTTCTCCTTCGTTTCTCAGAATTGGGTAGATGTTAAGAAATAAACAGCTAACACCGGTAGAATTCCAGTGTAAGAGGTTGCCCAGCGTGTTGTAGGAGTTTTTATGTTATTGTTCTTTTTATATATAACACATTGTTTTCCCTTATTGTAAAGGCATATTTTAATTGGGGGGAAAAAAAAAAAGCAGCAGCTAAAGAAAATTATAATGAAGACCAGGGTTAGCAAACTACAGCCTGCCAGCCAATTCTAGCCAGCTGCGTGCCTTTTTAAACCAGGTTTTATTGGAACCCAGCCTCACCTATTCATTTTGCTCCTTCTCTGGGTGTTTTTGCACTACAAAGGCAGAGGTGAGTGACCCTGCAGGAACCCTACAGTCTCCAAAGTCTAAAATATTTTCTCAGTGGCCCGTTACAGGAAAACAGCTTGCCAACCCCTGATGCAGACTTGCCCAAAGCCTCTCTCTCTCCAAAGGACCAGTTATAAATGTTTCAGTGCATTATTCTTTATTCTGTAAACTCCTCAACCCCACAGTCTTTCAATTCATTTGATAAATATTTATTAGGCCCCACTCAGTGTGCTATATAAAGTTTATTACATATTTTAACAAAACTGAAAAAACACTCTGCACATGTACTTGGGATTGAATTTCTCACACAATATTTGAGGTGAGATTTTATGCAGAAAGCACTCTGGCCAAGTTAAAAAATAAAGTGCACAGTTCGATTCCCGATGCCTGCCCAGGCAAAAAAATAAAATAAATAAATAAAGCACACGGCCTTTCCTCTGTGCTGGGTGGGGCTGGCTGGTGACAATGCTCCGTGGCTGCAGCCAGGAGTCCCCACCGCACGGGGTTCATGTCCCATAACCTGACCACAGACCACAACCCTTGGGAAATGTCTGCCGAGGGAAGGAGACTTTAAAACAATGCGATGACTTGACATCAAGCCCCTTCCACTGGAAAAGCAGCTCAGAGGCCCGATTTGGTGGTGTCTCCCCAGCCCGGTACAGGGCTCGTTTGTAGGACAGTGTTCTCAGCGCTCACTCAACCGTCTCGTTCGGCGGTCTCGTTTTCATCGATCACCTCCTTATGAGGTCAGCACAACCCTGTCCCATTTTACAGATGAGGAAATGGAGGCCTAGAGACCAGTTTTCCAAAGTCACACCTCCAGCGCGAGGCGGAACTCTCTGCCTTCTGAGCCTGAGCCCGGAACGAGTCATTTCTGCCACCACGTGGGTGAAGAGCTCGTGAACTGGGCTCACGCACTACTTACTGCAAACCAAGAGCCCGAGCCCGGGAAGGCCCTGGAGGGCATCGGCTGCAGGTCGGCAGACCTGCCTTGGTCCTGCCTTTCTCACTACAACTCTGGGACCCTTGGGTAAATTACCTTCTCTGCTACACCTAAATGCTTTTCACCTGGAATATGGGGCTCATGATGCACGGGCCCTGGGATTCTTGTGAGATTCCTGCAAATGAGCTGTTTGCAAATGCCCTGGCCTTCTCTGGCCAACAGGCCACTCTCCTGAAGTGAAGCCATCACAGAATCACTCACGCAGGCACAGGGGCGGTGCTGACAGTACCACCAAAGCCACAAACAAAATATGCTTTATGGACTGGACTGTGTCCCCCAGGAAAGACATGCTCAAGTGGGAACCCCTGGTCCTGTGAAGGTGAACTTATTTGTAAAAGTCTCTTTGAAGATGTTATTAATTAAGGTAAGGCCAAACTGGATCAGGGTGAGTTCTAATCCTATATGACTTGTGTCCTGAAAGGCAGGGGAGGGGGAGAGACAAAGGGGAGGCAGAGATTGTTACGCTGCCACCTGCCAAGAAACGCCATGGATAGCTGACCACCCACCAGAAGCCACAGTTGAGGCATAGAACAAATTCTACCCTTCCAGGGGATGGACCTGCCGGCAACTTAAACCTCCAGCCTCCAGAACCCTAGACTTCTGTGGATCAAGCCAACTGGTCTGCAGTATTAGTTACAGTGGCCCTGGCAGACTGAGAGAGAGAAGTTTCCTACACCTCATTTTACTGTCTGAACAGAAGATACTGCCACCAGTTACAAGGTAGATCAGAGAGCACACATTCTTCTCGGTTACATTCTCCTGGAAGTCGACAGCTTCACTGGGGCTGCAGGGAACGTCAGGGGGCTTATGCCCGAGAGCAAGGACAGACTCTGCAGGAGGCATTTAAGACAAATTGGCCATGTCCTTTCACAGCTGCCCTTTTTATTTCCTGTGGCCACGTGCTTTTGGCGGATAGAATCAGGAGCAATCAGAAACTGAAGGTGATCTCAGTGTCAGGGCTTGGAAAGCCATCAGGCCAGTCCGTTTCAAATTCTTTCCAGCCCAATGGTAAGCAAAGCAGCCATGACACAGATGCCTCTTTTTCAAACAAATGTTTTCCTTTTGTTTGCTTCAAGCAAAGTGACTCCCCCTAAAATGACTCTTAGGACAAGGCAGGGAGGGAGTCATCCTCCTAGCACAAGACAGCTGGCTGCCTACATCAGGACCACCAGAGACTGCTTCGGGCATGTATACGTCACGGGTGCCCACTCAGTGTGCATTTGGCACGATGGCCATCATCCTGGCCCACATTACCGCCCACGAGTGGCACTGAGAGGCTGTGAAATGGACATCCGTTACAGGCTGCTGCTGCAAACTATGGCAAGAGGAACTCCAACAGGACTGATTTCTGCCAGTGCCTTTCTAGGGTTTCCAGGAAACAGGAGTAAACAGGGCCAACCAGTGAGAGAAGCAGCAAACCAAGACCTCCATGCAACTATGCTGTAGAAACCACAGTTGCTAGTTGAAAAAATGTTCAGAAGAGAAGTATTCCTAAAATCCAGATACCCGGGAAAATATTAACATCAGTAGTTTTATCTGTAGTCACTGGGGCAGGAAGAGCTTGTTGGTTCGGAATTCTGCAGTAAATATTTTTGATAAAAATCAGCACAAAATAAGAAACAGGTTTGTAAATGCTTTCAAGTTTATTATTTCCTTCCAAGAATATTCAGTTAAATATCTTGCCAGTGGGCTCCATGAACAGAAGGTTCAGGAAAAAAATCTATTCTAACCAAGTTTGGAGCTGAAATAAAATGCTCTCCCTTCCTCTTGAATCCTGAAGTATCTCAGCTACAAATGCCTCTGGGGTTGGAGGGAAATCTGATTCCTTGGGACTCCTAACATATGCCAATTGAAAGGTCCTTATTCTGACTCTTCCTGACAAACTAAACCCATCCAGGAATAGGCAAAAGAGAGAAGACTCTTCAATCAGTTGAGGATTGACTCATGTACCTAGTACAGACATGTTCTAGTCCTAACTCCTTGCCCTGTGCATGCGACCTCATTTATAAACAGGACCTTTGAAGATATTATTAGTTAACGTGTGGTCTCATTTGTGAGTAGGATCTTGGAAGATTCTATTTAGATGAGGCCAAATTGAATCAGACTGGGCTTCGATCCAAGTGACTGCAGTCCTTATGAGCAAAAGGAAATTCTGATGCCAATGTCACTAGAGCCAGAAATCAGTGGAAACCAGAGGAGCAGACACAAGGAGAGGTCGCCATGTGACAGGGAAATGCTGGAACACTACAAACCCCAGGAGAAAGAAAACCCTGCCAATACCCAGATGTTGAACTTCTAGTCTCCAAAATCATGGACAATACATTGCTGCTGTTTAAACCAACCAGCTTATGGTATGTGTCATAGCATCCCTGGCAAACTAAGACAAGGACCAAAGGCACTTTTCGATTCTTCTCCTTTTTACATTTTCTGCATCCCAGCCAATGCTCTTGGGTGTACTGCAAATATTGCTTCAGGATGATGCCACTTACTAAGCAGAGATGGCAGTGTGTGGCCAAGGACAGGCTCTGAGATGACTCTAGTTCTCAAGCAGGTCAAGACCCCCTAACCAAGAGTATCCATTCTTTTCAGAGTTCAAACTTTTAATGAGTTCTACAATGTGCCATGATCCACTGGAGATACAGAAATAAAAGTCATTGCCTTCTATTTTTTCCACAGGCTAATGGAAGAAACAGCTAAATAAACAAATAAGGTGGGGTGTGTAGGGGTTGAGATAAGGACTTTCCAAAAGTCATGTTCTCTGAATTGAACCATAAAGGGAACTAGCCAATAAACAGTAGTTCTTTGGGATGTGAGTTAGAGGAGGGTTTTGTTCTCTTTTCTCCCTCATGGTTAGATAAGCTTGGATGCAGATACCACAAAGAAGTTGCTCCTTGCCCCATCTAAGCATGGAGGCACATGCTCTATGTCTCCCAATTTCTCTTATCTACTGGCTCTCTAAAAGCTGGGTTTGGGCCTTTGCTTCCATGGATGTGGCAAGATCACTACCGATAGGCAACTTGGGTTTTGGGGGAGTCACTTTGGAGAAAGCAAACTTTCTGAATCCTTACCTTCTATGACAATTTAGGCAGAATTTGGTTCTGCTTATGTCTTGTTCACTAGCAATTCCAGACAACCCCAATACAGAGCATGCAGCTAATTGTTTCCTTGAGTCCCAATCTTAGGATTCCAAGTTTAGTCCACTTTTTCCGGCAGCACAGTGGCCTCTGAATTGTATATTTGTAATTATTTCTATTGATTAAAGCAAAAGCGGCCTCCTTTAACAGACAATACTGCTGATATTTGTGGAATAAATATTCCAGGCAAAAGTTGACTAAATGCTACAGTATATGACTTGTTCAGGGTTATGGGGCTTGTAAATATGGCTCTATTTATTCAATCCTTTAATACCTTTAATTTAATTTTATTGTTCTAACTCTGTAAGGAGGTCATATTGTCCCTTTCTACAGTTGAAGGAATTGTATTTCTGGAAGACTAAGCGACCATAACAGGACACCATTTTGTATAATAAGTAATGGTAAAATGATAGGTGTGATATCACTCTCTTAATAAGCCCTTCAATCAAAGGCAATCACATATATCCACATTGACTGTTAAAGAGCCACACATCTAAAAACATTCAAAAATGAGATCATCAAAAAATGTTTCATGTAGAGTGATTAAGAATCAGATATTTACAGGCACAAAACCCAAATTCAATGAATAAATGTACTCATTGAACACATTTAACAAGCAGCCAAATTGAAAGGGATCTCCTTCTAAGGGGGGCTAACAATCTGTCCCCAGATACTGCCACGAGCCTCTGCTGTATGCTTTAAAGTCCTCTCCTCGGGGTTGTAAAGTCCCAGTTGCTACTCTAACCTGGCACCCAGAAGGCGCACGCGGACGCGGCCTCCCGCAGCCTGCCCCGCAGCCCCCCACAGCCCGCCCCGTAGCCCCCGTGCCCACCTGGCGTGCCGGATGGACGCGATGGCGTTGCTGAACTCGCTGTCGATGCTGCGGCAGTTGTAGAACTCCTCGTAGGCGGGCCTGGAGGAGCCCTGGTACTCGATGCGGCTGATGCGGCAGATTCCCACAATGAGGATGATGAGCATCAGGATGAAGGCGACACAGAGGGCCCCGATGATGATGTAGAGGGAGTGCCGGGGCATGTTGGTGAGACTCTCCGCCACGTGCCCGGTCTTCCACTGGAGGTCTGAAGGCACAAAGAAGCAAATGGCAGCATAGAAACTCTGCACTTCAGAAGGTGAAGGTCTTTCCATTCTTTGCATGGATAACTTATAAGGGCTATCCAAACTGGGAAAAATTCTTTTCTAGGGTTAAACCAGACCAAAGGCTAATATCTCTAATACATGAGAACCCCTTACCAATCATTGAGACAAATGTGAACAAACCATAGGAAACTGGGCAAAGGATACAAAAAGGGATTCACCAAAGACAGACAGATAGAAAATTGTTCAGTTTTATTAGTATAAAAAAATACAGTTCCTCCATCAGGTCCCAAATATTTTAAAATTACAATAACCATAGTTGGCAAGGATACACAGGAATGGGGACTGTGTAAGTCGATATACTAACCTTCTGTGGAATACCTGGCAAGTTCCTTGACCCAGGAATATAAATTTGGGGGATTTATACTGGGAAACAGTCCTGTAAATGTATGAAAACCTATGGACAGGGTTCATCTCAGTGTCGTGATTTTTAAATGTTAATTTATCAACTACTGGGGATGAGGGGGAGAAAGTGCTGCTGGGACTGTTTTCTAAGTTACTGGCAGAAGAGGCCACCATGAGTGAGAGCCTACAGAGAGACAGAAAGAGGGATACTGACAGGCCCAGGAATAGAAGCAAATGGTGCCAGGGCCGCAAAAGCCCCCACTGAGAGCTTAGAGACTTAGAAGCACACACTGCATGGCAGGGGTGGCAACCTCGAATACCCACAGACCAAAGACTTCAAATGTTCGAATTAGGGAAGCTGGCTGGGCATCAGGAGATGATCAAAGAAGATGAGGACAGTGAAGAACTGAAGAGTTCACCCCCCCAACTCTGCCACCTAGAATCAACTATTGCCCATTCAAAAATTTTTAGAAACATACTCACTGCTCAGAGTTAATAAATTTTAATATTTTATCAGGTTTGCTTTAGTTCCTCAGATCTTTGCAAAAAGAAATAAAATATGACAGATACAGCTAGAGCCTTTTTCTTATACTTCCTTTCCATCACAACAATATACAACATGGTTTATAAGGGTGAGAAAATAGGAAACAAATATTTAATTCTTGGTGAGATGGAAAGAAGTCCATCACATAACGAAAGAATGAAAGGTTAAAACACAGGGCCCTCCTTGGGCAACACCATGTGAGTTTAAAATGTTTCCAGGCTGAGAAGCTCAGAAGGCTAGCATGCTGATAATGGCAAACATTTATCATTGTCTTACTGTGGACCAAGCTCTTTAAAAACTTCTCATTTAATCATTATGGCCACCAGAAGATATGCTATTCTCTATTACAACCTGAAGAAGAGCCCAGGTAGACATCCATAAGTGGGGGCATATGCAGATACCTGCCCTACATGCCTAAGAGAAAACTGGCCCTTCTCCCCAGCTAGAGGGTTCCTGAGAGTCTGAGGAAAGACTGACTGGAGTGACTTCCGAGCCCACATCCTGAGTATTTTAGCAAAATCCTTAAAGACTGCTTTTGCCGCTCGAGCCTGCCTGCCTGAGCTTCGCCTGCCTGTAGATCGATCAACCAAACTGGCCATTGGCAAGTTCCTGTTCCATCTGAGCCAGCAACCATGCAGGCACACAAACCAGGATATATCGCTGCCCGTCAACAGTTACCCTGGAAGGCAAGGCACTCTGCGGACACACCACAGCACTCCTTTCGGGGATAACCTGGTGCACATTTAGACATAACTCATTTTTCCATCTCACAACATAAACATGACTCCCTTGATTTCCCAGTATTTCAACATTCTCTGAAAAACTCAATTGCAGGCTGGAGCCCAATGCCCAGCAGAGAATGTACTAACATCCATTCAGCATCCACCCAAGGGCAGCCGGGACTGTCCTTGCACTCCAACTTTACAGAGCACTCAGACCTGGTCACCAAGGTGGGACCGCAAGAGCTCTTGGTGAGGCCCCATGCTTTCCACATAACTGTACGTAAATAACATTCACATCTATATCAGTTACGTATACAAGCATGTGGCCACCACGGTGAAGAAATGATTTTACTGGACACATGCTCTGAGCTGTGCCCAGGCCTGACAGGCAGTTAAACTGCTGGCATTTCTGATCATCTGTTCCATTTCCCAAAACTCTGAGTTCCAAGCTGTTTGGACTTTTGGGAAAACGTTCTCCAAATTTCTTCAAAACCCTCACTTTCCTCCCTCTCCCTACCCTTTTCTTTAAAGATTCCACCTTACTGACATCTAAAACTTTTCAGACAGAAGTGAATGTGGCTGCTTTATACACTCATTTAGTTGCTGGACTGGATTTAAATAAATCCAGTGCTTGGTCTGAAATGCAACAAATGTATCTATCTGCAGAAGGTGGCTGCAGCTGCCACCTCACAGCCCACTAGCGATCCCCATAAGCCTCTGTTTTGCTGCATCCCGGGAGGCCCACTGCCTGGATCATTTATGACGTTGGCTACAGCACAGCCCAAGGAAGGCTGGTGCACCAGAACGTGCCCAGAGGATTATTGTTGCAGTTCCAGCAGGTGCAGGACCAGGAAAGCATGCACACAAGTTGAGCTAGCTACTCAGGCAAAATGTCATGCGTGTGGGGCTCAGGGACCACGTGCATTTTGGCTTAAACCAAATTTGTTTGCTGATTTATAGTTTACAAAGTAGATGTGCATTTAACACTTGGTCCTGAAAAACCACCTCGAGCCAGGTAGAGGTCTCAGAGGGGCTGCTCAAGGCAAACCAGGGAGTCAGCAGCCAAACTGAGCATAAACCAGCCCGACCAACAAACTCCAAGCCATCAAAAATAGACTTCGTCAGTCTAATATTATAGATTATATATGGTTATAAATTTATTCTAAAACCCATTATCAAATCTATTTTCAAATTTACCTAGATGAATATAGTCAGCTTAGTTAATTTGCCTGCCTATGTTACAAAAAAAGAGAGCATGAGTGAGCCTGTGCCTTGAGCAGATGTCACTAAGATAGCTAGATAATGTTTGAGATCATCTCTGCCTACAATGTTTATAAGGAAAGATTTAAAATTCCTCTACAAGAGACGGTGGCATAAGACGCTCCAGGGTGCCATTCCCCCACAGAATCTTTTAACAACTAGCAGTAACTGGTAGAGCTATATTCCTCAGAACTCCGGGAAACAGTTAAAGGGTTGCAGTAACTGGGTGAGTGCCAGATCAAGAAAGCACAGCGTTAGAATTGTAAGGAGAAGCTTGTGGTGCCTTTGCTGGCCCTCCCCCAGCCCCTCTGGGGCAGAATACAGAGCCAGCCAGCACTCCAATTGCCTGCATATGCCTGCCAATCTACCGTGTAGAAGCCTCAAAGACTGAACCAGGAAACATCTCGGGCTCACCCTCTCAGATCTCACCCTTCATGCGAAGCAGCTTGTAGACAACTAAAGCAGTATAAGAAACAATTAGGTCATAATAGCCTGAGGTACATGAAAGTGGGTACTACATTAAGAGGCAGAATTAACAGGACTAAATGCAAACTGTAAAGGCCAAGGAGGGGAGAAAGGCAGACTCCAACTTTCGTCTGTTGTATTGCCGGGTGTGTGAAGAGCAGGCAACACCGCACGACAACCAGGTTTGGATGGAAGATTATGAGCTTGGTTTTATACATGCTGAATTTGAGGTTTTCAAGACACCCAATTGTGTGTCAAACAGACAATTGTATTTGGATGCTTAGTTCATTATTTTGGTTAATAATAGCTGACATTTATTGAGAGTTGACTCATGTAATCTTCCTATGAGGCTATGAGGTATTATCACCATTTATAGAAGCAACTGAGATTATAAGAGGGGATGTGCCTCACCTGGGATTATGCCCATGGTAAATGGATGAACCTGAATTTGAACCCAGACACTCCGGTTTTAAATCCCACATGTTTAATCAACATGCAATATTTTCACAATTGCACATTGTGGAAATTAATGTATGGGAACCTGATCAGTATTAGAAAAAAATTTGAAAAACTATGCCAGAATGTGTTACACTTGTAAGAGTCAGTATTATTTAATGCTTTATATGTGTGTGTGTTAGTCTGTGTGTTATATGCAGCATCAAGATGTAAAATATATTTCTTACTGTGGGGGGTTGCAGTCAAAAGGTCTGAAAAATAGTCTTATGTTATATACATCCATCAGTGTTATTGAGACAGGGAGGATAGAAAGATTCTCCTTATGGGATTCTGTGTCTATTTTGGAATGGAAAAGTGAAAGTCTAATTATATCAACAACCACTACAAATTTGTATAAGATAATGCCAACTAGCATAACATACTCTGTACTTTTAGGAAATTAGTAGTTGCTAACTCAGAAGAATCTAATTTATGCATATGCCATCAAGAGCAGGAAAATTTCATTTTCAGTAGGCACACAGAGACTACTAGTTGCTCAAGATGATGATGATGATATTTAAAGAAACTACTTATTAAAAAATTTTTAAAAATTAAAAAGAAAACATTTATTGCTTAAGATAGGTCTGAAAGACAAAGTAAGGAGTTAAATGAAGGAGATAATTTCCTAAAGGATTTAACTTCCCCAAGAAAAAGTGCAGACCTCAATCAGAGAATTCAGACCCCAAGAGCTAAGTCCTAAGTCTGCCTTCTACAACAGCCTCTATCTCAACCACACTCTTGCAGGTATAGAATCTGCTTAGAATTAAAGGTACCACACCACCCAACACTGATGGGGAGCTGAAGGCTGACAAGCACCACCTGTTAGGAAGGACTAGAAAAGCACAGAGCCTAGAGTCCTTACAGGAGTCTCTGACAGCCTGCTGGATTTTATCCTCAGGGAAATTTGATACTGATTATACCCTCCTGTCTTATCTGGGAAAATTTTATTGGGGTAGATAATTTTATTGGGGTAGATCTATCTGGGGAGACCGGCCTCAAAAAAAAAAAAAAAAAGGTTCTATTTCAGCAGGTCAAGAACCAGGAAAACAAGAGCTGATAAATTCTGATAAGTTAAATAGAAGCTATACCAGAGGTCTAGAATAAGTTAAACCAAATGGCAAAGAACATAAAGAGCACAATACCAATCAACAAGAAAACCCTAGGAGAAGAGTGAATCACCTCCAGAATAAACTAATCAAGGAAATCAGATGCCTAGGCACCAACAGATAATTATGAGTTGCACTAGCAAAAATGAAGATGTGGCCAAGTCAAAGGAGCAAACTAACATTCCAAATGAAATACAGCAGTTGAAATGACTAATTAATGTTCAAGCAAACATGCTGAATCAGTTAAAAAAAAGCAAATCAATGAGTTGAGGTAAGATATGGCAAAATAGATGAAGGATATAAAGAAGACATTGGGCAACCATAAAGAACGCGAAAGTTTGAAAAAACAAATGGTAGAATTTGTGGGAATGAAAGACACAATAGAGTCTTACAACAGCACAACTGAAAAGGCAGAAGAAAGGATTAATGAATTAGAGGACAGGTCATCTGAAATCCTCCACACAAAAGAGCAAATAGGGAAAAGAATGGAAAAACAATGAGCAGTGTCTCAGGGACTTAAATGACAACATGAAGAATGCAAATATATGTGTTAGGAGTGTCCTAGAAGGAGAAGAGAAGGGAAAAGGGGCAGGAAGAATAACAGAGGAAATAAATCATTGAGAACATCTCATCTCTTATGAAATACATACAACTGCAGTTCCAAGAAGCACAGTATAGCCCAAACAGAAAAAAGCTGCACAGACCTACTCTAAGACACTTACTAATCAAATTGTCAAATGTCAAAGACAGAGAGAATTCTGAAAGCAGCAATAGAAAAGTAATCTATCACATACAAGGGAAGATCAATAAGTCTATGTGCGGATTTCTCAGCAGAAATTATAGAGGTGAGAAGGCAGTGGTATGATATATTTAAGATACTGAAAGAGAAAAAGTGCCAAGCAAAAATTCTATATCCAGTAAAACTGTCCTTCAAAAATGATGAAGACTTTAAAATATTTTCAGACAAATAGTCATTGAGAAAGGTTGTGAATAAGAGACATATGCTACAAGACATAAAAGGAGCACTGCAGACAGATAGGAAGAGACAGTAGAGAGAGACCTGTAGAACACTGTAGAAATGAAGGAAGTCAGTAAGAATAAAAAGAAAAGAAATGACATATAAAATCTGAAAGACAAATGATAGAAGGAAGTACTGCCTTTACAGTAATAGCATTAAATTTTAATGGATTAAACTTCCCAACCAAAAGACATAGACTGGTAGAATGGATTAAAAAATAGGAACCATCTATATGCTGTCTACAAGACTCACTTTAGACCCAGGGACAAAAATAGATTGAAAGTGAAAGACTGGAAAAATATATTTAATGCAAACGACAAACAGAAAAAAGTGGGGGTAGCTATACTAATATCTGAAAAATTAGACTTCAAATGTAAAACAATTAAAAGAGACAAGGAGGACTCTATGTATTAATAAAAGGAACAATTAATCAAGAAGACATAACAATCATAAATATTTATGCACTGAGCTAGAGTACCCCAAATACATTAGGCATACACTGATAACACTGAAGGGAAAAGTAGACATATCTACAATAATAGTTGGAGAGTTCAATATACCACTCTTATCAATGGATAGAACATCTAGACAGAAGAGCAATAAGGAAACAGATCTTGAATATTATGATAAATGAACTAGACTAAAATGACTTTACAGAGCATTATACCCCACAACAGCAGGATAAACATTTTTCTCAAGTGTTCATAGATCATTCTCAAGGGTGACCACATGTTGGGTTACAAAGCAAGTATCAATAAATTTTAAAAGATTGAAATTATACAAAACTCATTCTCAGGTCATAATGGAATGAAGTCGGAAATCAATAACAGGCAGAAGGCCAGAAAATACACAAATACATGGAGGCTAAACAATACACTCTTAAACAACTAGTGGCTCAAGGAAGAAATCACAAGAAAAATCCATAAATATCTTGAGGCAAATGAAAATGAAAATACAACACATTAAAACTTATGGAATGCAGAACAGGCAGTGCTGTGAGGGAAACTTACTGCCCTAAACACCTATATTAAAAAAGAAGAAAGAGCAAAAATCAAGGAATTAACTGCTCACCTGGAAGAACTAGAAAAAGAGCAGCAAACTAAGCCCAAAACAAACAAAGGAAAGAAATAACAAAGATTAGAGCATAATAAGTGAAATTGAGAATATGAAAAAATGATAGAGAAAATCAACAAAACCAAAAGTTGGCTCTTTGAGAAAATCAATAATTGATGGACCCTTAGCTAGGCTGACAAAGAAAAAGAGAGAGAGAGGATGCAAATAAAATTAGAAATGGGAAATGGGATATAACTACTGACCCCACAGAAATAAAGGAGTTAATGAGAATATTCTATATGCTAATAAACTAGACAATGTAGACAAAATGGACAACTTCCTAGAAAAGCATGAACCAATACTGACTTGAGAAGAAATAGACAACCTCAACAAACCAATCACAAGTAAGGAGACTTAATTAGTCATCAAGAAGCTCCCCAAAAAAGAAAAGTCCAGGACCAGAGCTGGACTTCACATGTGAATAGCTTCACATGTGGTAGCTTCACATGTGAATTCTACCAAGCATTCAAAAAAAGAATTAGTACCAATCCTGCACAAACTCTTCAAAAAAACTGAAGAGGATGGAAAGCTACCTAACCCATTCTATGAAGCCAACATCACCCTAATACCAAAAACCACACAAAGATACATGGAAAGAAAAGCATAGACCAATCTCTTTAATGTATATAGATGAAAAATCCTCAACAAAACACTCACAAATTGGATCCAACAACGCATTAAAAGAATTATACACCATGACCAAGTAGGATTTATAACAGATACGCAAGGCTGGTTCAACACAAGAAAATCAATTAATGTAATAGACTACATCAATAAATCAAAGTGGAAAAAACATGTGATCATCTCAATTGATGCGGAAAAGGACATTTGACAAAATTCAACATTCTCTCTTGATGAAAACACTTCAAAGGCAGGAAAAGAAGGGAACTTCCTCAACACAATAAAGGGAATATATGAAAAACTCACAGCTAACATCCTCAATGGGGAAAGACTGAAAGCTTTCCCTCTCAGATAAGGAACAATACAAAGATGCCCACTGTCACCATTGTAATTCAACAGTGCACTGGAAATTCTAGCTAGAGCAATTAGGCAAAAAAAAAAAAAAAAAAAAGTAATAAAAGCATCCAAATTGGAAAAGAAGAGGTAAAACTTTCACTATTTGCAGATGACATGATACTACACATTGAAAATCCCAAAAAATTTTCAGCAAAGCTACCAGAGCTAATAAATGAGTACAGCAAAATGGCAAGGTATAAGATCAATAGCCAATAATCAGTAGTGTTTCTATACCTTAGTAATGAGTTGTGTGAAGAAGAAAGCAAGAAAAAATTCCGTTTACAACAGCAAACAAAAGAATCAAATATTTCAGAATAAGTTTAGCCAAGCACACAAAAGATCTATGTACAGAAATTGCTAAAATAAATCAAAGAAGACCTAAATAAATGGAGGAACATACCATGTTCATGGATTGGAAAGCTAAATATAGTTAAGATGACAATTCTACTCAAATTGATTTATAGATTCAATGCAATACCAATTAAATTCCCAACAACTTACTTTTCAGAAATAGAAAAACCCATAACCAAATTTAATTGGAAGAGCAGTGTGCTCCAAATAACTAAAAATATCTTGAGAAAGAGGAATGAAGTGGGGGTGGGAATCTCATACTACCTGACTTTAAAGCATATTATAAAGCTACTGTAGTCAAAATAGCATGGTACTGGCATAAAGACAGATAAACTAACCAATGGAATTGAACTGAATGTTCAAAAATAGACCCTCCTTCCATAGAAAATTGATCTTTGATAAGGTAGTCAAGTCAACTCAACTGGGACAGACAAGCCTCTTTAATAAATGGTGCTTATAGACCTGAAAATCTATATCCAAAAGAATGAAAGAGGGCCCCATCTCACATCTTATACAAAAATTAACTAAAAATGGATCAAAGACCTAAACATTAGAGGTAAGATCATAAAACTTTTAAAAGAAGATGTAGGGAAATGTTTTATAGATCTTGTGATAGGAGGCAGTTTCCTAGACCTTACACCCAAAATGTGAGCAATGAAAAAAGAAATAGATAAATGGGATTTCCACAAAATTAAACACTATTGTGCATCAAAAGACTTTGTCAGGAATTAAAAAGGCAGTCTATGCAATAGGAGACAATATTGGGAAATCACATATCAGAGAAGGGTTTAATATCCAGAATATATAAAGATACACTACAACAAAACAAAAGTCAAACAGCCCAATTTAAACCATTGACAAAAGAAATGGACAGACACTTTCCCAAAGAGGAAATACAAATGGTTCAAAAACATATGAACAGGTGGGCCATAGTGATTCAGTGGCAGAGTTCTTGCCTGCCATGCTGGTGACCCAGGTTTAATTCCTGGTGCCTGCCCATACAAAAAACAAAAAAAACAAAACATATGAAAAGATGCCTAACCTTACTGGGAAATCAAAACCACAGTGAAATATCATCACATACCTACTAGAATGGCATTATAAAAAAAAAAAAACAGAAAACATTTTATGCTGGAGAGGATGTGGAGAAAGAGGCAACACATACACAGCTGGTAAAATTATAGAATGATGCAACCACTCTGAAAGGCAGTTTGGCAGTTCCTCAGGAAGCTAAGTATATAACTGCCATTTGATCCAGCAATCCCATTACTAGGTGTACATACGGAGGAACTGAAGGCAAGGACACAAACAGACATTTGCACACCAGAGTTTATAATGGCATTATTCACAATTGCCAAGAGATAGAAACAGTCCAAATATCCATCAATGGATGAGCGGCTAAACAAAACTGTGGTATATACATATGATGGAATATTATGCAGCTATAAGACAAAATAAAGTCATGGCACATGCAATAACATGGATGAAACTTGAGGATATTTTGTTGAGTTAAATTAGCCAGAAAAAAAAGGACAAATACTGTATGGTCTCACTCATATGAATTAACATTAATGAACAAACTTTGAGAGTTAAAGTTGAGAACACAAGCTATCAGGAGAAAGAAAGAGTGTAGAGATTGGGTATTTGATGCTCAGTGAGTACAAAGTGTTGAACGGGATTGATTGTAAAGATCCAGAAATGGATAGTACAGTATTATCTGATGGTAGCACAATATTGGTAAGTACACGGACAGAATGAAGCTGAGTTTGAGTGTGATGGAGGGAGGAGGGCTGGGGATATGTATGACACCAGAAGGAAAGACAGATAATAAAGACAAGGATGGTTTAACTTAACGAATCTTAGAGAGGATTATGATGGTGATTAAATGCACAAACAAAAAAATGTTTCTGCATGAGGGAGAACAATTGAACGTGAACATTTCAAGGTATTGAAAATGGGATGGTATGTATAAAAAATACAAGCAATGCAAAGTAGGGCCTTTAGTTAACAATAACATTGTAATATGCTTCTACTGAACGTAACAGAGGCACTATGCCAGAACTAAATGTCAGTAAGTAGGGGTTATGGGGAAGGGGTAAGGGATTTTTTTGCAGAAAGAAATGGAAATGTCCTCATATAGATTGTGGTAGCATCGCTATGCGACTATAGAGGGAACTACTGATTTTTTTTTTTTTTTTTTTACCTAGGTTGCATTGTATGGTTTGTAATTAAAACTGGTTAAAAATGAACAGAAAGATACAAGTGATGGAAAAATGTAGAGAGAGAGATGCATCTATTCACCATTGACAGGGAAGTAGAAATGGTGCAGCCTCTCTGGAGAACAATGTGATGGCTCCACAAGAGGCTAGGTGTGCAGTTGCCTGTGGTCCTGCAACCCCCTAGTTAGGTGTGTGCTTGGAGGAACTGAGAGCAGGGACACAAATGGACATTTGCATACTATTTATGGCAGCAGTGTTCAGGATTTTCAATGAATGGAGGTGGCCTAAGGGTACACTGACTGAGGAACGGAAGAGGAAACTGTGGTGTATATACACAATGGAATATGGAGCAGTTATAAGAAGGGATGAAGTTATGAGGCATGCAACTAGGTGAATGAACCCTGAGGGCAGCATGTTAAGTGAAATAAGCCAGGAATGAAGAGGCAAATATTATTATGCCTCACTAATATGGGCTAACTATATTGTGCCAACTCTGAGAATTAAATTTAAGAGCATAGGTTATCAGGCAAAGGCCTATTGGAAAGGTCCCTAGATCGTAAGCTCTTACTACAGTCACATCTATTCCGGAGTTACGAATGTTATTTCTAAATTCTGAGATGCTGAGCTGTTTGTGTTTAACCTGCTCATTCCCCAGAACTTTGGGTATCTGTGGACACCTGAGACTCAGAGGTAGAGTTTTGCGGTTATGAAAGTCAGCATTACCCATATAGCAACTGTTAAAAATACTGAAAAAGAGATCAGACTTCATTTAGTGATGCAAATGAAGCTGATCTGGGTAGGGACTAAGGTAAATCAGAATAAAGGGTAAAGGATGATATTGACTACATATTAAAAACTTCAACTTCTGTGTGAGACCAAAGGAAGAAATGTTTATTTGGTGCAAAGTTTTTATTTTTGGTAGCACACTAATTTAACCTGTATGGTCAGCTTGTTTGAACACCGTAAGTACATGGAACCTTGAATAGGGATGAGATCTTGTTGGTGTGTATGAGGCCCTGATACAACCCAGAGTAATTTGAGCAGAAAATAAAAAGTATTTGCTCAGTCACCTTGAGGGTGGGGTGGGGTGGGGAGTAAAGGTAGACATATTAAACTTCACCGCCTGGGGAAGACTTGATATTCTGGAAAGCATTAGATACTGCCAATTTGATGGGCCAGGCCCTCAATCTTGGGGCTTGTCCTTATGAAATTTATTCCTGCAAAGGATAAACTAAGCTTACTTATGATTATGCCTAAGAGTCACCCCCAGAGAACCCCTTTTGTTGCTCAGATGTGGCCCCTCTCTAATCAACTCCACAGGTGAACTCACTGTCCTCCCCCCTTACATGGGACATGACTCCCAGGGATGTAAATCTCCCTGGCAACATGGGAGAATGACTCCCAGGGATGAGCCCAGCCCTGACATCATGGGAGTGAGAAAGTCTTCTTGACCAAAAATGGGAAGAGAGGTGAAACAAAGTAAAGGTTCAGTGGCTGAGAGATTTCAAATAGACTTGAGAGGTCATTTTGGAGGTTATTCTTATACAGTATACAAATATCCCTTTTCAGTTTTTGGTGTATTGGTATAGGTAGAGTGAAATACCTGCAACTGTTGAACTCTAATCTGATAGCCTTGATTTTTGAAGATTACTGTATAACTATAGAGCTTTTTAGGTGTGACTGTATGATTATGAAAACCATGTGACTGACATACCCTTTATCCAGTATCCGGACAGATAAGTAAGAATATAAAGTCAAAAAACAAATAAATAATAGGGAAGATGAGTGGTTTGGAAAGTTTTGGGTGTTCTTTTTTACTTTTGTTTTTTATTTTATTCTTAAAAAATTTTTTTTTTGACTAATGAAAATGTTAAAAAATTTATTGTGATGACGAATACTCAGCTATATGATGGCACTGTGAACCACTCATTATACACTTTGGATGATTATATGGTATGTGAATATGTATCAATAAAATTGCATTAAAAACAGAACAAATGGGGCAAGAATGAGGCACAGTTGATAAGATGGTGCACAATGGACCTCCAAATAGGTTTCTGTCCTAATTCCTAGAACTTGTGACTATTTTACTTTGTATGGCAAAGGGGAGTTTGCAGATGAGATTAAGTTCTGGATCCTGAAATAGGAGATTATCTCGGATCATCTGGGTGAGCTCTATGTAATCACAAGAGTCCTCACAAGTGAAAGGACACATGTCTCAGAGTCAGGAAAGGAGATGTGGGGAGAGAAGCAATCAGAGAGCACATTTGCTGGCTTTGAATATGGAGGAAGGGGCCAAAAGCCAAAAACAGTGGGTGGCCTCTCAAAGTTGTAAAAGGCGAGGAAATGGATTCTCCTCTGCAGTCTCCAGAAGCAATGCAGCCTGCCAAGTTCTTGATTTTAGCCCAGGGAAGCCCATTTTGGTCTTCTGACCTCTAGAACTGTAAGGTAATATATATGGGTTGTTTCAGTCCACTGAATTTGTGGTGATTTGTTATGGCAGCAATAGGAAAGTAATACAGGTGGTCGAGGAAAGTATTTTAGAAATGACATTTGAGCTGAGACCTCAGTGAGAAGGATACAGCTGTGTTAAAATCTGAAGGAGTGTCTTGTGCAAAGACCCTGAATGCAAGAATGAACTTGAGTTGTTCAAGGATGAGAAAGAGACAGTATGGCTGAAGAACAGTGAGAAAGCGAGCGAGGCAGGAAATGTGGCCTGCAGAGGCCAAGGCCAAGTTAATGGAAGGCTCTTGTCCTTCCTTTGGCAATGTAGTAGCCGTCTAACTGAATTAGCCCTCTAACTGAATATAGCTAGATGGGCTTCTTTTTCCATCTTGCTCTAAGTAAAGCCGATCTTACCTATTCACATCCACCAACCTGACCATGTACTGAAAAGGCAGTCTCTTCTTGGTTACTGGCCACCTCCAAGGATCAAAGCTGCTCAGAGCTAGAAAGACACTCCAGAGGTCATGGGGCCCATGGTTCTCAGAGGGCTGGAAAGACTTTTAACAGCTTAGCTTCCCCACCGCCTGACTGTCTAGACTCTCTTTCCACACTGATCCTTTGATCCATTCCATTTGAGTCAAATCCAATTCTTTAGAAACTGGCATCCAACTCCAGCAGTGTGGCGTCTGCAGACCACACATGCACGTTCTCCATTCCTATACTCAGGTCAAGGAGGGAACCACAAACATGGAGCTTGGAAAAAGTCCGATGTAGGTGACATTCACATCCAGGCCTCTGGCCTAATGGACAAGTGCAAATGAGATCATCAGATAGAAAATGCTCCTCTGGGCCAACAGAGGGCCTGGCTGTGGATGGCCCCTGCTCTGTACACATGTCACTCTGCAGGCCATGACCAGGAAGAAAGTGGATGAAGGCGAGCCCCTACCCCCACCCCTGCAGTGGCTCATAGAATAAGAGTCACAGTTGTCTAGAAAGAAAAATAAAAGGCAGACAGCATTTATTTAGTGCCTACTAAATAGCAGGGACCTTCACTTATGTCTCTCATTTAATCATCACTACAACCTAACTGTGAAGCCTTCCTATTACCACTTTACAAGTCAGAAAGACAAGGCTTAGAGACAGAAATTTGCCCAGGGCCATATGGCTATAATATGATGGAACTCAAATCTGAAGCAAACTCTGATCTTTGTGGATCTTTTTGCCGATATTATCATCATTAGAAGAAAGTAAAATTTAAATGTCTTACTATTATATTTTATTTCAAAACTCCTTGAGGACAACGTATCTGTGTACTCCTGACTTTTACTCTTATCCACACTCTGCTATGCATTTGTCCTCATAAATTTTTATCTTCCTAAGTAGGATATAAACTTCTAAATAGATATTACTCAGGCCCCAAGCTACAATATGTGTCATTTCACAGAATTGCCACATTTCTTTCACGAAAAATGGTCCCATTTTATGGATAAGTAAATTGAGGCTCCGCACAGCTAACTAGAAGCACACTATAAGTGGCACGACCAGGACACTGTTAACCCAAGTCTGGTGTGCAAGTTCTAAAGTATTATGTACCCCAGAAAAGCCATGGTTTAATCCTAATCCAATCTTGTAGAGGCAGCTGCTTCTTTTAATCCTAATCCAATACCATAGGTTGGAAACCTTTGATTAGATTACCTCCACAGACCTGTGACATACCCAACTGTGGGTGTGACCTTTGATTAGATGGAGATGTCACTCCAAAAATTCCAGGTGGGTCTTGATTAGTTTACTGGAGTCTTTAAAAGGGGAAACTTCGGAGAAAGACAAGAGTCTACAGAAATGACAGATGCCCTGGAGCTGACAGCAGATATAGATGCATGGAGAACAGCTGCTTCAGAAAACAAAGACATGGATATTTGGAGATGTTTGTAGCCCAGCAGACATAGCCCTGAGATGTTATGCAAGTCAGAACCTGGAGAGAGCCAAGGGAAGCAAAGAGATGACAGCCAGCCCCAGAGAAGCAAAGTGAGGAACCCCCACATGGACAGAGGCTGAAAGCAACGGAGCCCAGGAGCCAGGGACTAGCAGATGCCAGCCATATAACTTCCCAGCTGACAAAGGTGTCCCTGACTCATAGACCTTCCTTGAGTGAAGGTAACCTCTTGTTGGTACCTTAATTTGGACATTTTTTTCTTCCTTAGAACTGTAAGCTTGTACTTATTAAATTCCCCCCTTTTTAAAGCCATTCCAGTTCTGGTACATTGCATTCGGCAGCTTGCAAACTAACACATCTGGGCTCCTTTCCTCCAACAGGTTCCTCCAGACTGGACATTTAGATTTACCATCCTGCAGTTTAGAACTGTAGTCCTTAGCATTTTCACCATTAGAATCCCTTTCAGCTCCCTGTCTCTTTCTTCATGAAGAGACTATTTCTTACCCATCGTTGGCAAGGAATGTTGGTCCATTCTGTGTAGGAGCATTTTGCAAGACTGAGGTGGGGAGCTAAAAATAATTATACTCTTCCCCTCCCAAGTTTTGAGCTAAGAGGAGACAGAAGAGTGATCAGATTAGAGTCCAAACAGCTCATGTGTCACTAGTCAGAATGATGTTGGCAAACGCGGTTCATATTCGTGGATCCGAGGGTATTTCCTAACACTGGGCCTTTCCACGCGCATGCACACACATGCTCTGAGAAGTAGACATCCAGCCCTGGGCAGAACTGGACCTCAGCGAGGGAGCCTGTTCTTTTAACACTTATAGCACAGAGGAGCAGAGGCCAGCCTGAGCCAGCGAGAGACAGAACAGGAGAGGGGACAGGCAGGGTCATATAGGCTTAGTCCTGCCTTCCACACTCTCTCAGTGGATAAGCTGTTCTTACCCAATGAAGAGTAAAGGAGGGGGTGAGAGGGACCAGAAGGGCGACTCTCCAGGGGCACCATCCCCGTGAAAAGAAGCATCTGGAGTGGAAAAGAAGCATTGCCCTATCTAGCATGTTTTGAAGAAAGATCAAACTGCCCTAATTTAAATAAGAAGAAAACATCCTTCAAAGCTGAATTTTTAGCAGTTGACGAAACAACTGGAAAATCAATTCCATGTCAGTTCTCATTTTCACCTCAATCCTAGCAGACGCGTTTTTGCAATATATGAAATCTTGATTATGGCATTTTCAAACTTCTGCTAGTTGATCTTTAGAGAACACTTAGCTCTAAGGAGCTTAAAATATTTTTCAGATTCTCATTTAAGCTCATCCTCACTGGACTTTTCTCCAGGCAATACATGGAACCTAGTACATTTGAAAGAAACTTGAAGGCATAAATGCAAAGCGAATTTATAGTCTCTGGTGTTTTCTGTTTTTCTTTTTTCAACACAAAGACTCTATTTTTTGACACTATTCTAATGCCTCTCTGTTAAGCACATTTTTGGCTGTATTAGCAGCAGTGAACTCTGGATGACATCTGCACATTATCATCCCGGTGGAAAGGCTGGATTCAGATGCAGGAAGTAGTGGGAGCAACATGATGCAGTGATAAAAGTGCTAAACTGGGACTGGGGAGAGAAAATAACTCAGGTTAGCCCACGAGCTTCCATGGTCTCATCTATACAATGATGTACACGAGCCCTGGGGGCTGATGGCCACCGTAGGCATCCTCTTCTGGTTGAGTAAAAGTGCTCTGATAATTATAGCAGCTGAGCTGTGGAAGTACTTACGGATTTCACAGTTTGCTCCCACCCAGCCATGTGGGCAGTGGCAGGTATAGCCATTGGGCTGGTCCAGGCAGGTTCCAGCGTGATGGCAGGGGTTGCTGTCGCATTCATTAATGTCAATGTCGCATTCCTCACCTAAGGAGACAGAGAAAGTGGTAACAATGCAGTTGCACAAAGATCCGAGTGTTAGGGTCATCCTCTTCAGCCACAGAGCTCCATTTGCTGTTTGTATAAAATGCTGAACTCTGGCAAAAGTCAAGACAATGAATCTTTTATCTAAGTAAGACCAAAATAGAAAAAAGAAAGGGTATTGGTGAAAGAATCTCCTTTAGTCTTATTAACTAGTTAACTGAGACTGATTTACATGTTGGAATAACTCTATCAGAAAAAAAAATTGAACTTGGGTTCATGATTTTACTGAAGAAGTCTGGTTTATTTGGGATTTCTTCAGCTGAACCTTATCTGTTTTTCTGAAACTTCATAAAGTTGAAAACTCACATCGGTGTTTTTTTTTTAAATAGCCAAGTGTTTGAGTGCATGAGTCTGACACTTCAAAAGGCCACTATCTTCTGCATAGTTTTAGGGCAGAGTGATGTGTCTAGGCTGAATTGATTATGAAAGTTTACATTCCAAATCCCTACATATGTTCCTTGGGAGAACAGAACTGCTTAAGGGAAGAATTCCACCCCATAGGGGAGAGATAGCTGTGAAGTCTGGGATTAACTGGAATTTGAAATCATCTCCCCAGGGAAGGAGTGGCCTGAGGGAAGCAAAGCTCACACCCATTCCTGGCGTGCCCTCCCCTGAAAATGAAGAATGTGGTTTGTATGATCTCCCGACCTTGCTTAGACCCAGCTTTTCAGGGCATCCTCATCCCTGTCAGAGAGAACCCGGCTTAAAGTTACAGACCAGAGCACGGGATGAAGTCATGTAACTCAAACTCCAACTTGAAGGAAATAGCTCATGAACAAAAAATTACAGGAACAAGGCCATCTTTGGGTGATTTTAAAACCATTACTACGAATCAATGCAAAATGGATATGCTTCTTAAAGGCATCTCGTAAAAGCTGAATACATGATACTTTGCATCTAGACAATCTGTTGGAAAAGGCTGAAAATTAGAAAAAGAAATTTAAAACATGGCCCCCATTTGAGTAGCTAAACTTACCAAGTGATGTAAAAAATTAACCCCCACGATTACTGCAGTCATAGACTAAAGCAAAGGAGTAAAGTCAAATGTGTTACCCATTCTCAAAAGGCATTTATTTTAGTCTACACCCAGATAATTACTTCCAGGGTTACTTAATTAGCATTAAAGTGCTTCCTATCTGCTATTGATTTATCGCTAAAACCACCACATGCTACACACAGACCATTTTAGAGAAATCTCACTAAAATACTGTACACTTGCTTCATGTCACGCTCTTTCCTTACCTGACATCTATTTTATTTTCAAAGTAAAATCTATGAAACACAACATTTACAACTTCTAGGTCCTATTAGGTTGTTTATAATTTAATAGTCTCTAAGTGAATTTGTTTCCTTCAATAAATGTAGCCATTTACGTCAATAGAAAAGACATGAAATTGATTGCCTTTTACTAACCTATTTCAAAGGTTGTCTTTCTATTAATGGTGCAATCAGTCAGGCAGTGGAAAAGGGCACAGACTAAACTTTTACAAACAGCATTACATGGTAGACAAGTTGACAGGACACATAAGCAAGACTGTGCTGAGAAATATTAAAAGGATAAAATCAAAGACCTTGACAATATATTCTGTAACCATTTAGGAACACAAGCTTAAAAGAGATTTTTACTAAACAATAGCTTTCGTTAGCTGACAATCTGAGTATCGCAAATTCCTGAAAAAAGACGCCATTACTCTTGCAGCTACAAAAATGACCTGCCTTTCCCCTCCTTCTACAGCCTGCGAGAACTCAGGAGTCCCACTCTGGCCTACAAAGTCCAATGTCAATGTTGTGCCCCTGAGTTTCCTAAATCCTGGGCCATCCAGACCCATCAGCCCAGTCCACCCAGTTCTGCTGTATCCAGAGTTTCCCCAGGGACATAAATGCCAAAGTCAGGATCCAGAGCACCCTAGTGTGCATGTCAGTTCTTAGTTCTCTAAGGGACTCAGATAAAGTCAGGGCAAGTCCAACAACCTTGGAATGAACTGTTCTTGGAACTGTTTTGTTTGGAAGGATTTGGTGGACATGGTGAAAGGCAGGAAAGAAATAGAATTAAGTCTTTCTGTAGACATTTAGCAAATATCCAAACCTAGAATCCCAAGAACGGGGATCCCAAGAATCCCAAGAACAAACCTATCCCAGCCTGACGCTCACCACCACAGTGTTCACTGAACTGCCTTGGGGATTCAGAGACATAAGTCAATGGGATAAACCCCATGCAAGTCAAGGGCCCAAGCAGCTAGCAGCTATCTTCCCAGCATATATGTCCTGGGAGAACCGTGTATGGATGTGCAGTTCTCACTCTCCTCTAGATTTACTCTGACGGCCTCTTTATAGATGAACACTCCCACGTTTCTAGTTGAATCAGTCACCCCTCAACCTGTGTCTCAGCTTCAGGTCTCCACCATTTCCACTACTGCTGCTGGGCTAATGTGGTGACTGTTGACAGAGCCACACAAGGGTATCTTCAACCAGAAGAATCCTAAAGATGGTTTGCTCTTTCCTATCTTACTGTGATCATGCTTTTTTGCCGTCAGTCCTAGGTAAGGTGTTTTAAAGACTTATTATGAATTATGGACAGCGAGTTTGGTTCCAAGCATGCTTCCCCCTGTTGAGAACACTATATTTTATATATATAGATATACTTTATATACATTTCTTCAAACGTAATATTCCATTTCTAGTCAACATGCCTTCCAGCATATTTTATTGGAAGAGCTCTTAGTATTTGGTAGCATCTTTCTTCACAAATAGTTGCGTTAATAAATCTTGATGCTTTTGCTGGCCTGAGTCAGCTAACCTTTTATTTATTTTTTTAATTTGAGGTGAAGAAAAATCAGTTACTTTTAAATCACTGCTGTGCTTGAATAACATTCATGAAGAAAATACAAGGTGGAATTTCAACTTGACTGTGGTGGGAAATCAAGGTCTGAACTTCAAATCCTTTATGACATATTTTCAATCTACTATTTTCTAAGAGGCAATATGTATAGTAGTTATTACATTCGGTAGCACTTATCCAAATTTACAACTGTACTGTTTATTTCAGTCTCCCTTCCTCAAGTAAATTAAGAAATGCACAAAGACAAAAGAAAAAATCCAGTCATACTGCAGTTAGTAAATTCTTGGGTTAATAAAGCCACACTAAAAATCAATGACAATCATTATAATCATAATATCCAGTATTTAATACATGCCTGTTAGGAATCAGGTAATAGACTGGTAACTTTATACCACTTTCAAACTACAAGAATTTCATTCCAGACGTAATGAATCAAAACATTTAGTGGAACTTCTTTGACCATGATAGAGTAAGTAGAACCAGTTTTCCTCTCCCATTGTAAACAACTAGACAACTGGACAAAACAAATACAAGAAATACTTTTCAGACATAGACAACAGGAAGTACACAACTGTATTTGCTAAGAGAAGGGAAATAAAACACTGAGCCCTAAGATCGTCCTGATTTTCTGCCTGGGGCTAATTTGGAGCACACTGGCTTCACTGAATTGAGGAGACAAAGATTGGAGTTCACGGATGACAAGGTGGCTATAACTTAGAGGGCTGACCCCCATGGAAGATGTAGCTGCTCAGAGAAAGAGCATCAGATATATGCTGCATTACCTTATGTTTGTCGCTGAACACTAAGCTGTGCATGAAGTAAGATAAAACTCATGAGGATTGGGGAAAAAAAAACTACTGGAGGCTGAGACACGAATGGTTACTGAAGCATTCAGATGACTGGTAATTATTTGAGTTCTGACAAGTCAGACTTGAAATACCTCACTGAACACCCAAGGTTGTAAGTGAGGATTCACCTCAGTAGTAGGAAGGCATATTTATCCCCAAAATAGAAACTATTCTAGACTGACCCTAAATTATGTACGAACAATTCTTGAATGGATCAATCTGGTCTGCAAGTAACTTACCTGTCTGCCACACACACACACACACACAAAATAAGACTCATGAGTTTCTTTATAAAAAGACAACAAAAGGCAGTGCAATGATGGCTCAGTGGCAGAATTCTCACCTGCCATGCTAGGGACCCGAGTTCAATTCTCAGAGCCTGCCCATGCCAAAAAAAAGGCCAATTACTCAAGAACTTAATAACAATGGCAAGCATCCAATCAAAAAAGACTATCTTGCAACGAAGCAGGAATAAGTGACCAGAAGAAAGATCATTCTACAGAAAAAGATTCAGAAATAACAGTGATGATAGAATTAACACAGTTGGCTCAAAACACAAAGGAAATGTGAGCATAATAATGAGAGAAATGGAAGATGCAGAAAAGGACTACATGGAGCTTCTTCATATAAAAACTAGAATATCTAAAATGAAAAAAAAAAGTCACTGGTCTTAACAGTAGATTAGATACTGCAGAAGAAACCACCAATAAATTTAAAAACAAACCAACAGAAACTATACAAACTGAAATTCAGAAATAAAAATAAGATTTAAAATATTGAACAGAGGCTCAGTGACCTATTGGACAAGATTAAGGAACCAAACATAAATGTAGAGTACAAAAAAATGGGGTGGGAGGGAGATGGAGAAACAGAAATTAATATTGAAAGGAAAAATGACCAAAATTTTTCCAGATTTGATGAAAGTTAAAAATCTACAGATCCAAGAATCTAAACGAAGCCCAAGGAAGGTAAACAAAAGCTACAACCAAGGCATCTCATAATCTATTTGCTAAAACTGTGTGATAAAGGAAAATTTTAAGAACAGTTTCTGCTTCTGAAAAAAGGAATTAAACATAGTATCCCTATACTTCTTGCTTAGTAGAGGTAAAACTCCTGGACAGTATTTATTTAAAAAAAATAATAATAATAAGACAAAGACAATGTTTGAAAGGAGGAGGCAGACTGGCTATGGAACTTAGAACCCAAGGAATGACATGATGGTGATGAGCTTCTTGGATTTTCTCTTTGCTTATATACTCCAGACATGAAGGTGAAGAATCTGGCAACCCAGGCTGGCACAGACACAAAGCCCTGATGAAAACCTGCTCTCTCTAGCCAAAGGCCCAGGATACGGGAACCCTGGCAAGATGAAAAACTTTTAGACCATAACCGCTCCAGGCCAGCCAAACACCACAGATAAAACCTGTGAGTTTGCTCCACCCACACTAACATAGGTGGAGACGGGAGCCTAAATTTCTATCTTGCCAAGTTGAAATGGGGTTTCCTAACATCCCTGCCAGATTGGTATCAACTCAAAAAAGGTTGAGTAGAGAGCCAGGACTTTCACGCTCATCAAGTGGTAACAACTCCCCATCCATGCCTGTGGAGATCATAAGGAGGGCAGCAGTAATGAGGTGCTTTCTCCTTCCCACTGTGGTGCTCTCAGAGGAGATCTGGTGGAGAGTCAGAACTTCTCCACCACCAAGTGATAATGAAGACAATCCTGTACCATGGTGCCAGTTGAAGCCACATGGGGAGCAGCATCAAGGCACACCTACCCTCTCAGCCAGAGAGGTCTAAGCATAGCCCTAAGGGTGGGGGGGTTGCAAAACTCCCACCCCCACTCAGCATAATGAATGAGTGGGGAACATGAATTCCTACTCCCTTCTGGCAGCAATGAGGTAACAACTCCCCAGCCTCCCTGCCACAGTAGTATCAGAGAAAAGATTGGTAAAACAGATTTAAATAGTATCAGAGTTTCATAAAAAAATATTCAAGATGTCCAGGTTTCAATCCAAAATCACTCATCCCATGAAGAACCAAAAGAATATCAAAAGGAATGAAAACAATCAGTTCATGCTAACACGGAGATGGCAGAGATATTAGAGGAAACAGAATAATCCCTATGTGCATACCAGGCTGTCTGTAGGTCCTTGCCAGTTTTTCAGATGGCATTCTGAAAGACTGAACTAGGAAACTTGTCTCTGGCCATCCCTCCCAGCAAAGCAGCATAAGAAACAATATGTTAAAGTGCACTGGAGCAAAAGATTATCTGCTACAAGTCATGTAATAGGATATATGGGAACGGGAGAAAGTCTCTTTCATAGACAATAGAAGGGGCATTCAAATTCCTATAAATAGGACTTTCCTAGGGCCTTGAGCAGGCACAAAGCCAAGGACAAAACCCAGGCTCAACAAAAAAGAGGTAGGACCCCGCATTTCAAATTCACCTTGGGCAGATCTTCTTGATAAACTCTGAAGGAGAATACCAGCCAATGCAGAGTCAATTCTCAGACTGTGAAAGTTGTTTGATGCACTAGGTTACTTGTTTTTGTTAACTCCTGGCACTCAAGGGCATCTCTGTCATTTGATTAACTCTGTACAAACCTAAAGAACAGAGAGCCTGAGGACTAAAACCCAGAGTTAACATTTTTAAACATTAAAATGTATAATGTGCAACAGAAGATTACAAGACAAACAAACAGGAAATGATGGCCCATTTCAAGGAATAAGATAAAATACAGAAACCATCAATAAAGAAAATGAGACTTTGGACATACCAGACAAAGACATTTAAAAAATTGTCCTCATTATGCTCAAGGAGATAAAAGAAAACACAAGAAAGTAACTAAAGGATACCTGGAAAATAATGAACAATATGAAAATTTCAGTAAACAGGTGTTTTAAAAAGGAGCCAAATGGAAATACTGGAATTGAAGACCACAATAACTACAATTAAAAATTACCTAGAGGGTTACAACAGCAGATTGGATCTGGCAGAAGAAAGAATGAGTATTCAAAAACAAGACAATTGAAAGATTCAGGTTGAGAAGCAGAAAGAAAGAATAATTTTAAAAAGTGAACAGGACCTAAGAAACCTATGGGACACCATCAAATATAGCAATACATGCATTATGGGAGCTCCAGAAGGAGACAAAAGAGAAAAGGGACAGAAGGAATATTCAAAGAAATAATGGCAGAAACCTGCCCAATTTAACAAAAGACATGAAGATGCACATTCAAGAGACCAATGACCTCAAAACAGAATAATCTCAAAGATTATGTCCAGACACAGAGTAGCCAAACTGTCAAATGCCAAGGTCTAGGAAAGAGTTCTGAAAGCTGCATTATAAAAGCAATGTGTTATATACAAGTAAGTATCAATAAAATTAGGTCAAAAGTTCTCACCAAAAACCATTGAGGAAAGAAGGCAATGGAACAAAAGATTTAAAGTGCTGAAAGAAAACAATTGCTAACCAAGAATTTTATATTTGATGAGATAGTTTTTCAAAACTGAGAGAGAGATTAAGATGTTCCCAGACAAACAAAAGCAGAGGGTAATTGTCAGCATTAGATCTGCCCTACAAACAATGCTACAGGACGTTTTTCAGAGTCAAAGGAAAGGACACTATACATTGGATAGAAGCAGCATAAAGAAATACAGACTTCTAGTAAAGATAACCATATGGGTAATTACTAATGCCAGTAATATTATATCATATTCTATTTTTGGTATATATTACTCCGCTTTTTATTTCTTATAGGATCTAGAATGCAAATGCATAAAAATAAAAAATCTATGGTTTTAGACATATGATCTATAAAAATATTGTCTGTGACAAGTACAGAAAGAAAGTGAGGGGGAAGAGTGTATTTGTATGCTATTGTAGTTAATTAGTACCAAATCAAATGTGATTGTTGCAGATTTAGGATAACAAAGTTAAGCCACATGGTAAGCACACACACACATACTATATATATAAGCACGCACACACACACACTTCTATATATATATAGAAGACAATAAGAAGGGACTCAAAATGGTTAAAAAATTAATAAATATGCAAATATACATTGATAAAATTGGAGAACAAAACAAGGTATAAGAATTAAAAATGCCAAATAACAAAATGGCACAAAAAGTCCTGCATTTTGAAAAAGAAAAACAATGTTGGAAGACTCAAACTTCCTGATTTTAAAACTTATTTCAAAGCTGCAGCAATCAAAAGAACATAGTACTGTCACAAAGACAGATATATATGCCAGTGGAATCAAACTGAGAGTTCAGAAATAAACCCTCACATTCATGGAAAATCACACATATTTCAAGAGTGCTAAGTCTACTCAATGGGGAAAGAAAAGTGTCTTCAACAAATGGTGCCAGGAAAATTGGATATTCATATGCAAAAAAATGAAGGTGACCCTTCCTTCAAACCATATACAAACATTAACTCATAATGGATCAAAGACCTAAATATAAGAGCCAAAGCCATAAAACTTCTACCAGAAAACCCAGGACTTTGGGTTACGCAATGGTTTCTTAGATTTATACTAAAAGCATGAGCAACAAAAGAAAAAAAAAATAGATAAATGGACTTCATCAAAATAAAAAAAAAAAGTAAAACAAAGGAATCCATCATGAAAATAAAAAGGCAACTTACAGAGTGGGAGAAGATATTTGGAAATCACATATCCAATAAAAGTTTAATATCCAGAATATAAAAATAAATTCTACAACTCAACCAGCAAAATGATGAGCAACCCAATTTAAAATGGACAAAAGACTTAATTAGGCATTTCTCCAAAGAAGATATACAAATGGCCAAAAGGCACATGAAAAGATGCACACGATATCATTAGCCATTAGGGAAATGCAAATCAAAACCATAATAAGGCATCATTTCATACCCACTAGAATGGCTACTGTTAAAAATTACAAATAAGCATTGGAGAGGATGTAAAGAAATAGGGATACTTCCTCATTGTTGGTGGAATGTAAAATGGTACACCACTGTGGAAAATAGTTTGGCAGTTTTTTGGAAAGTTAAGCATAAAATTTCCATATCATCTGGAAATCCCACTTCAATATATATACCCAAAATAACTGAAAGCTGAGACTGTGAAAGATATTTATAAATCAATGTCCACAGTGGCATTATTCACAATTGCCAAAAGATGGAAGGAACCCAAGTGTTCGTCAACAGATGAATGGATAAACAAAACATTATCAATGAAATATTATTCAGTCCTTAAAAGAAATGAGTTTCTGATACATGTGACAATATGGATAAACCATGAAGATATTATGTTGAGTGAAACAGGACAGACAGAAATGGACAAATGCTGTATGATCTTACCGATATGGAATAATTAGAATAAGAAAATTCATAAACTCAGGAGCTAGAACATCAGTTACTGGGGGCTGGGATAGGAGTAGGGAGTGGGGAATCAAAGCTTATTTGGTACAGAGGCTCTCTTTGGGGTAATGGAAAAGCTTTGATCTTAGGTGGTGGTGATGGCAGCACAAGATTATGAATGAAATTAACACCACATAATTATATGTTTAAATGCAGCTAAAATGGGAAATTTGGGGTCATATATATGTATGTTACTAGTTTAAAATTTTTTTTAAATCAATAACATAGGACTGCACAACACAGCGAACCCTAAAGTAAACTTTGGATTATATTTTATATAATTATAATATTGTTTCATTAATTTCAACAAAGGTACCACGCCAAATGCAAATCGTTAATAAGGAAGACTGAGCAGGGTGGTGCATATGGGAACTCTATATTTTCTCTATGACTTTTCTGTAAATCTACCATTTCTCTAAAAAAAAATAAATTTAAAAAATATTTGAAGAAATTTTACCTAAATTTAGTGAAAAACATTAACATAAGAGACATAAAGCTCAAGAAAGCTAAGTATGTTAAAGACATAAAAAATAATAAAAAACAAAACCTAATCTAGACATATCATAACTCAATGTTTCTCATCCAGGAGAGATTTCTGAACCCCAGGGGACATTCGGCAATATCTGGAGTCTTTTCTGTTTGTCATACTGAGGAGTTGCCATCAGTATCTAGTGGGTGGAGGAATACTGCAAAACATTTTACAATGTACAAGACAGCCCACCATAACAAATATTTATCTAGCCTCAAATGTCAACAGTGTTGCGGTCAAGAAACACACTCATAGTTAAACTGCCAGAAGATATCGAAAGAAGAGAAAACAAATTCAGGCACAGATGGGTTTAGGACAAATTCTATCAAACACTTAAGAAAGAAATAATGCCAACCCTACACAAACTCTTTCGGGTAAGAACGGAGGAAGGAATACTCCCCAACTCATTTGTAATGCCAGTATTATCTTAACACAAAACCAAAGACAGTATGAGATAAGAAGACCATAGAAAATTCATTGAATATACATTCAAACACCCTTAACAAAAATTCTTGCAAATAGAATCCAGCAAAATGTGAAAAAGATGATCCAAGTTGGCCAAGTGGAGTGTATTCCAAGAATCCAAGGTTGGTATCATTAAAAACTCAATCAATGTAGCTTACCATGTAAAGGAATGGAAAAGAGAATAATGGAGAATAACCATATAATCATTTCAGTTACTGCAGGAAAAGCATTTGGCAATACTGTTTCATAGTAAAAACTCTCAGCAATCGAGGAACAAAAGTGAGCTTCCTCACCCTGATAAAGGGCATCTGCATAAACAAAAAACAAGAACAAAACAAAAACCACTGCAAACACAGGAACATAGCACTGAATGGTGAAAAACTGAACACTTTCTGCGAAGATCAGGAATTCTAATCATTTCTAATCAACATTGTTCTAATGGTCCTAGTCAAATGGAATAAGGCAAAAACAGAAGGAGGAGGGTAGGGAAAAGGAGGATATGGATGAAGACAAAGGGAGAGGAGAACGTGGACAAAGGGGGAGGGAGAGGTAAAGGAGGATGAGAATGAGAATGAGGAGAGGTGGCACAGAAATGATAATGTCATACAGACTGAAAAGGAAGAGATAAAACTGTCTTTATCCACAGATGACCTGATTATGTTTGTAAAAGTCCTAAACCCTGAGGAGTCTATGAAAATTTTAATACAACAAATAAGTGAATTTAGCAAGGACACAGGATGCAACTCAGCAAACAAAAATCGAGTGCAGCAACAAACAACTGCAATAGAAAATTTTAAAATACTATTTAAGGGTGGGCCACAGTGCTTAGCAGGCAGAGTTCTTGCCTGCCATGCCGGAGACACGGGTTCAATTCCTGATGCCTGCCATGCAAAATAATAATAATAATAATAATAATAATAATAATAATAATAATACTATTTAAAACTGCATCAAAACTCTGAAACTTCTGGATAGTTTTACTTAAACATGTGTACATCTGGAATACTGAAAGTACAAAACACTGCTGAAATAAATCAAAGAACACCTAAATAAATGGAGAGATATACCATGTCCATACATCAGAAGATACAATATTGCTAAATGGCAATTTTTCCTAAATTAAAATCATTAATTATTCAAAGTAATCCCAGTAAAAAAGATCCCAAAATTTTTAAACTGACAAGGTGACACCAAAGTCTATATAGAAATGCAAAGGACCTAGAAGAGTCAACACAATTTAGAAAAACAAAAAAACTAAGTTGGAGGCTTCATACCACTAAATTTCAAGACTTAAACAATCAGAGATCAAGACAGCATAGCATTAATGTACATATATGATAAATTATATTATAAATAGATAAAAGTTGACAAATATATATTAACAGAACAGAATAGAGAATTCAGAAATAGACCCACACATGTATAGCCAATTGTGATTTTACACATGTGCCAAGGGAATTCAGCAGGGAAAAGGAGTCTTTTCAAAAAGATGCTGAAGTAATTTTCACATGGGAAAAAATAAATTTCCATCACTAACTTATATTTTACACAAAGTTAACCAAAACAGATCCTAGAACTAAACATAAAAGCAAAAACTACTTCAAACAATTCTAGAAAAAAATACTGCAGAAAATTTTCATCATCTTAAATCAAAGATTTCTTAGAATATAAAAACTAAAATGAAGAAAAAATTGATAAATCAAATATCACCAAAATTAAAATTTCTACTCCTCAAAAAAAAACAACACCAATAAGAAAATGAATGGACAAACAACATGCATCTCTACCAAAGGACTCACATCCAAAATATATAAAGAACTCTTAAAAATCAACAATAAGGTGACAACCAGGTTTTTTCTGAAATAGGCAAAAGATTTTAAGACATTTTCACAAATGAAAACATATGAATGGCCAATAACCACACCAAAGAGCCTTGACCTTAAAGAAATGCAAATTAAAATCTTAGTGAGAGGACATCTAGGAAGATGATGAAATAGGACAAGCTAAGTTCACCCCTGCTCCAAAGAACAGCTAGAGAGTGTCAGAAAAACGACCCGGGCAGTGGTTCCATGGTGCAAGAGACCTAAGAGAGTCTGCTACCACATAGGGGGGTCCTAGATGAAAAAGCTGAGGAACTGAGATGCAGAGAACTGAAGAACATACAGTGAGTGCAAAGAATCTAATGTGCTCCTTTCCAAATGGAGGCCCGGAGTTTTCAGGAGTGCACAGACAGGGAGACAGAGGCTCAGAAGTAAGCCAAGCTGGTTTCCTTGAATGTGCCAAACCCACACATGCCACCCCAACCCTGTGACTCACATTCCCATGCACACCCTCGTCTCTCCCCCCAGCCAGGACCCATGCACCCACGCCCCACCCAACACTCCCACTCAGGCACTCTACTGAGCATCTGTGTCATACATCCCTCAACTCCCGCCCTGCGCACATGCACACCCTTTTCAAAATGCAGGACTTTTTGTGCTTGAAATTATTCAAGCCATTTTCTCTTAGCACAATGGAATGAAGCTGGAAATCAATAACCACCAAAGAGCCAGAACTTTCACAAATATATGGAGATTAAATAACACACTCATAAATATCCAGTGGGTCAAAGAAGAAATTGCTGGAGAAACTAGTAATTATCTGGAGATTAATGAAAATGAGAATACAACGTATCAGAACTTATGGGATGCAGTAATGGCAGTGCTGAGAGGGAAATTTATTGCCCTAAATGCCTATATTTAAAGAAGAAGGGGCAAAAATCAAGGACTTAACTGCTCACCTGGAGGAACTAGAGAAAGAACAGCAAACTAACCTCAATGCAAATAGAAAAAGAGAAATACCAAAGATTAAAGCTTAATTAAATGAATTGGACAACAAAATAATAGAATCAATAAAACCAAAAGTTGGATCTCAGAAAAATCAATAAAATCCATGGACCCCCAGCTAGGCTGACAAAGAAAAAATAAGGATGCAAATAAACAAAATTAGAAGTGAGAGGGGAGTTGTTACCACGGACCTTGAAAAAATTAGAAAAAAATAAAAAGTAGGAGGATACTATGAAGCAATACATGCTAAAAAATTACACAACTTAGATGAAATGGACAAATTTGTAGAAACACACAAACTACCTGCACTAACTCAAGAGGAAATAGAGTTTTTCAACAAACCAATCACAAGAGATTCAATCAGTCATTAAAAGTCTTCCTACAAAGAAAAGCTCAGGGCCAGATGGATTCATGGGGGAATTTCATCAAACAAAAAGAACTAACACCAATTCTGCGCAAACTTTTCCAAAAAATTAAGGAAAAAGTAACACTACCTAGGTCATTTTATGAAGCTAATATCACTCTAATACCAAAACCAGGTAAAGATGCTATATGAAAGGAAATCTACAGGCCAGTCTCCTTAGTGAATATAAATGCAAAATTCTCAACAAAATACTAGCAAATCGAATCCAACAACACAGTAAAAGAATTACACACCACAACCAAGTGGGGTTTATACCAGAAATGCAAGGGTGTTTCAACACAAGAACATCAATCAATATAACACAGCACATGAACAAATCAAAAGGAAAAATCACATGATCATTTTGATTAATGCTGAAAAAGCAATTGACAGAATTAAACAACCTTTTCTGATAAAAACACTTCAAAAGGTAGGATCAAAGGTAACTTCCTCAATATGATAAAGGGCATATACGAAAAACCCACAGCTAGCATCATACTCAATGGTCAGAAACTGTAAGTCTTCCTCCTAAAATTGGGAATGAGACAAGAATGCCCCGTCACCACTATTACTCAACATTGCACTAGAAGTTTTAGCTGAGCAACTAGGCATGAAAAAGAAATAAAGGGCATCCAAACTGGAAATGAAGAAGTAAAACTTTCGTTATTTGCAGATGACATACTGCAAAAATCCTGAGAAATCTATGATAACGATTCTTGAGCTAACAAATTCAGGAAGGTGGCAGGATATAAGGCTAACATGCAAAAATAAGTAATGTTTCTATACACAAGCAATGATCTAACTGAGGAGTCAATTAAGGAAAAAATGCATTCAAAATAGCAACTAAAATATCAATATCTAGAAATAAACTTAATTAGTGATGTAAAGGACATGTATACAGAAAACTACATAACATTGCTAAAAGAAATCGAAGATCTAAATAGGTGGAAATATATACCCTGCTCATGGATAGGAAGGTTAACTGTAGTTAAGATGTCAATTTTACCCAAATTGATCTATAGATTCAATAGTAATACCAATCAAAATTCCAATAGCCTACTCTGAAGTCTTGAAAAAATTGGTTAACAAATTCATTTGGAAGGGAAGAAGATCTTGAATAGCTAAAAATATCCTAAAAAAGAACAAAGTGGGAGGACTAACATTTCCTGATTTCAAAGCTTATTATAAAGCCACAGTAGTCAAAACAGCATGGTACCAGCACAAAGGTAGAAGTAATGACCAATGAATTGAATTGAGAGTGTGTAAACAGACCACCAAATCTATGGTCAACTGATTTTCAACAAGGTCCCCAAATCCACTGAAGTGGGAAAAAAATAATAAATGGCATGGTGGAACTGGATATCAATAGCCAAAAGAATGAAAGAGCACACTTATCTTCACTCTATACAAAAATTAACTCAAAAAAAAAACTTAAAGTGGATCAAAGACGTACATATAAGAACCAGTACCACAAAACTCCTAAAAGAAAACAGAGGGAAACATCTTCAAGACCTAGTAATAGGAGGTAGCTTGCTAAACTTTACACCTAAAGCACAAGCAACAAAAGAAAAAATAAATAAATGGGAACTCCTGAAAATCAAATGCTTTTGTGCCTCAGAAGACTTTATCAAAAAGATGAAGCAGCAGCCAACACAATGGGAGAAACCATTAGAAAATCACTTAGCAGATAAAGGTTTATATTCTGTGTACATAAAGAAAACATACAACTCAACAACAAAAGAACAAACCACTCCCTCCCAAAAAAAAGAACAAACAAACCCAAATATAGAACAGTTTAAAGACATGAATAGGCATTTTTCCAAAGAGCAAGTACTGATAGCTAAAAATTTCATGAAAAGATGCCCTTTTTCATTAGCTATAGGGGAAATGCAGGTCAAGACTACAATACAATGAGATGCCACCTCACACCTTAAGAATGGCTGCTATTACACAAACAGGAAACCACAAATGTTGGAGAGGATGTGGAGAAACTGGGACACTTATGCACTGCTTGTGGGAATATATAATGGTACAGCTGTTATGGAAGACAGTCTGGCAGCTCCTTAGAAAACTAAATATTGAGTTGTCCCATGACCTGGTAATACCACTACTTAGTATATACCCAGAAGAGCTGAAAGCAGTGACTCAAACAGACATCTACACACCCATGTCCGTAATAGCATTATTCATAATCACCAAAAGATGGAAACAATCCAAACTCCCTTCAACAGACAAGTTGATAAAAAAAATTTGGTATATACATATGATGGAATATTATGCAGCAGTAAGGCAAATTGATGTTCTGAAGCATGTGACAAGATGGATGAACCTTGAAGACATAATGCTGAGTGAAATAAGCCAGACACAAAAGGACATATATTATATGATTTCACTTTTATGACCTTGGTAAAGGTAAACTCAGAGGCTTTTAATTCAGAATATAGGGGACCTACAGATACACAGAAGCTAGAGATGGGTGAACAGTTAGCTGAGGTTGAACTTAAATGCAAGGGAATGGAGAGTAGTGAATGTAGTTCATTAGTTGGTCTATAAATAACATTGCGATATTGAAGGAGAAAGGGGTTGTATAGAGCCATGTATCACACCAGTTAACACTATAAATATAAATAAGCTTTTGCATGAATTATTTCAGAGTTATGAATCTTGTACAAAGAGTTTATATTATTGGGGTATAAGGGGAAATTGACTATTGTATGCTATGGGCTATGTTTTTAAGACGCCAACAGTACCACAGCAATGCCAGGAGTAAATAATGGGTGAGGAAATGACCAAGTGTTAAGGGGAAGTTTGCATTTTCTATTTGATGAGGGTTTTTTTAAATCTTTCTATTTTTTTATTTTTTAATTGACAAACCAAAACAACATACAAACATGAACATTCTTAACATACAAACATTCTATACATGGTGTACAATCAATGGCTCATAATATCATCACATAGTAGTATATTCATCACCATGATCATTTTTTAGAACACTTGCATCACTCCAGAAAAAGAAATAAAAAGAAAAAAGAAAAAACTCATGTATACCATACTCCTTACCCCTTCCCCTCATTGACCACTAGTTTCCTATCTACACAATATATTTTAACGTTTGTTCCCCTTATTTTTTTCTACACCTTACCACTCCCTTTCATTGATCACTAGTATTTCAATCTACTCAGTGTGATTTAACATTTGTTCCCCTTATTATTTATTTATTTTAATCCATACTTTTTACTCATCTGTCCATACTGTAGATAAAAGAAGCGTCAGATACAAAGTTTTCACAATCACATGGTCACATTGTGAAAGTTATATCATTATACATTCATATTCAAGAAACATGGCTACTGAAAGACAGCGCTACAGTTTCAGGTACTTTCCTCTAGCCTCTCTAATACACTTTAAACTAAAAAGTATAGTACATAAGAATAACCTCCAGGGTAACTTCTCTACCCTGTTTGAAATCTCTCAGCCACTGATACTTTGTCTTATTTCTCTCCTCCCCCTTTCAGTCAAGAAGGTTTTCTCAATCCCTTGATGTTGAATCCCAGCTCATTTTTAGGATTTCTGTCCCACGTTGCCAGGGAATTTTACACCCCTGGGAGTCATGTCCCACATAGAGAGGGGGAAAGCAATGAGTTTGCTAGCCGTGTTGATTAAGAAAGAGACAGGCCACATCTGAGCAACAAAAGAAGCTCTCTGGGGGGTGACTCTTAGGCCTAATTTTAAGTAGGCCTAGCCTATTCTTTGTGGGGATAAGTTTCATATGAACAAAACCCCAAGATTGAGGGCTCAGCCTATTGATTTTGTTGTCCCCGCTGCTTGCGAAAATATCAAGAATTCTCCAAACGGGGAAGTTGAATTTTCCCCCTTTCTGGTGAGGGTTTTTTTTTTTAATGTTATTTTTCTCTTGGGAGTAATGAAAATTGTCTGAAATTGAGAATGTTGATGGACTGTTGACTTTGGACATTATACATGCTGCCCTGTGGATGGAGGATATACTGAGAAGCAGAATGGCGAATTGTGGTGTATACATATGACAATATTGTGCTGCTACAGAAAGAAACGAAGTCATGAGGCATGCAGTATTATAAATGGACGTGTGGGACCACATTATGTGATACAAAATAAGCCAAAAATAAAAGTGCAAATATTGTATGGTCTCATTTAGAAAACACATAAGAAAACTGGGGCCTAGATGGTAAGCTCTTGTAGCCGTCACGGTTGGTCCAGGGCAGTAATTGCTACTTCTAGAATTTGAGAGGCTGTGCTATATATGTATAATCTGGAACTTCCCTGGAACTTCGGGTACCTTTGTGGCACCTAAGACTAAGAATAGGAGTTCTACAGGTCTGAAGATCCGCTTGTCACATTTAACAACTGTTAGAAATTGAGAAAGAGATCAGGTTTCAATTAGATATAGGAATGAAGCCAATCAGGTTGGGACTTGGTAAATCAGAACACAGGGGTAAGGAAGACATTGTCTGTACTTTAGAACTTCACTTACTCTATGAGACCAAAGGAAGAGAGGTTTATTTTGTCCAGAACCTAAATTTTCTGCAGCACATAATCTAACTCAACGTGTCTGGGTAGATCATTTAAACACTCCAAACACAGAGAGCCCAGAATGGGAATGAGGGCTTGTAATTCTGTATAGCTTAATGCAAGGCCCGGATACATCCCCGAGTATGTTAAGCAGATAATTGTAAAGGATTGGTAAATTCAGTTGAGGGATGGGATAAAAAATATGGAACTATTATACTTTAAGCCAGGGAAACCCCTAATACTGTAGTAAGCATTAGGGACTCCCAAGTCAATAGGCCAATCCCTTGATCTTGAGGATTACTCTTGTGAAGCTTACTTATATAGCAGAGAAGTTTAGCCTACCTACACTTATGCCTAAGAGTTACTTCCAGAGGCCCTCTTTCGTTGCTCAGATGTGGCCTTTCTCTCTCTCTAAGCCCAACTCTGCAAGTGAAAACACTGTCCTCCCTGCTAGATAGGTCATGACACCTAGGGGTGAAAGTCTCCCTGGCAATAAGGGGCATGACTCCCAGGAATAAGCCTGGCCCTGGCATTATGGGATCAACAATGCCTTCTGACCAAAAGGGGGAAAAGAATTATATCAAATAAGGAATCAGCAGCTGAGAGAGTTTAAATAGATTGAGAAGCTACTCTAGAGGCTGCTCTTAAGCAAGTTTCAGCTAGACGTTGTTACTTATAATGGTTTCCTAAAGCCCACCAAAACCATTCCTGCCAACCCTAAAGAACACCTAGGGCCTTTGAGATTCTACAAAAGTTCCACGTACTATGATCACTTTCCAGAAACCTACAACTTCCAGATGGGTTCCTAGGCCAGATAAGTGCTGAAACCCAGAGTGGCCAGCCTCTCCAGAACATCAACTAGTCCCATCCCCCTATCCCATATTATTAATAGCCCTATCCAACATAAAGAGTTAGAATGGGCATAGCCCAATACCCTAAAGATTGAGAGAGAGATCAAAGGAGAAGATGGAGATATAATACAGAACATGGGATTTAGCAAATAAGTATGACTGCTGAATTGTTATACTGATATTTCTTTTAGTCTCCAGAGTCTTGGAGCAGCTAGAAGTAAAAACCCAATTGTGGAATTGTAACCCATACCAGACTCTGAAATCTGTTCTACAACTAACTGTTGCGGGGTGCTTTGAAATTTATTATTTTTCTGTATATATGTTATTTTTCACAATAAAAATCAGAAGAAAGATCTCATTCATGACATTTGTCCATGAAAATGAAATGGAAACTGTAGAGTACTCTATTGCAAATGGAAAGATGGATAATTGAAAAGCAGTTGAGTTAAAAGATGTTATAACATTAGTTTACCTTTAAAAATGCACGTAGACTTTGTGCTCTGGTGAAAAATGAGTGGGTTACTGACACCTCTGTTGTTTAAATGACGGTGTCAACATCCCTAGAAGAACCCTTGGCTTCCTTGCTGAAGTGCAGAATCTCTTGTTTAGTCTATGGTTTCAAATAGGAAATATAGCAGGTTCTGGATAATTAATGTTACATTAGAGTATTCTTTCTCTCAATCACTGAGCCAAATAATGTTAGAGTCCCAGAATTGCAAAGGCTTAAAGACAAGTATAGACAGAAAGTAAGTCAACAACTGAAAGACAAATCAGACCCAGGCCAGTCAGAGAAGCTTACAAAAAGAGCTGCATGGAAGGGATATGGGACATGGAGAGAGGGAGGCTCTCTCTGGGTTCAGATGACTGCAGATCATGTATTTTCAACCAGAAACCTAAATTCATCAAAAAAAGCCCAGAATTTCTCAATATGACATACTGGAGTTAATCTGCTGACCTAAGAGTGAAATATCTTGATGTAATAGAAAAAGTTTGTCCTGAAAGATAACTAGGGAATTAGACTGAGTATCTTGTTATATAACAATGACTTGCCAAATTCACTTTAGTCAGTCAATTAGGGAGTTTTTGAGCACTTAATATTTGACCAAGTATAAGTTTTGATAAAGCTGAGGATTAATGAGAGTATTTGGTCTCAAGATAGCAACTTACAGAGTAGGAGCTACCTTTATCCCTTGCATGGGGGAAGTAATATTTTGTCAGACTCTCCCATGGAATGCTAGTTCTCAGGATACAACAGGTTCTTTTTTAATGAACAAAAAAGATCTAATTATCAAAAATATTTGGGAAACAAAATAATATTCTTTAAAGTAAGACCTCTCAGAGTCTTCAAGAAGCAGACCTCTTTTATGAATCTCCATGTGGCATGTACTGTGCCCCAAATTCATTTGGTCACACATTCCTTTTTCATGGAGCATCTCATGAGACCAGCAGTCTGTAAAACACAATAGCACAACTCTCCAAACGACTTTAGGAATTATTCTCTGGTCCTCTGCAGTCTGAAAAGTTACCAGCAATAAATGAAAATAGGATGTTTGTTCTTTTCAAAGACCAGTTAGACTGATGTTTGAGTCCACTCCAGTGAAAGAGTCATACTGCTGCCTGTGATCAGTGGGATGAGGAGAAGGAAGAAAATGCATGGGAGTGGATTTAACTTACCAGAAAGCAGGGAAGGCTACAGGAGAAGGAGGCAGAGGGGACTGTGAGGCACATACAGAGGGAAAGAACATTACAAGGAGAGTCTGACATGGCCAGTTGAGGAATCAGTGGCAGAAATGTCCAGGATGTGTCTGGAGAGGCTAGATGGGGTCAAACCACATGGGTCTTGATGTCCAATTAAGGGATTTGATCTTTTGATTAAGGGCAGTGAAATGCCAATAGGGGATTTTAAGTAAGGAATGAAAAGATTACATTTCATTCTATAAGTGCTCTGCAGTGTAGAGACTAGATTAGGGACGGAGGAATAGATGCGAGAAATCAGAAAGCAACTGCACTAGGACAGGCAGGAGATGAAGGCAGCCAGGTGCTGGTGAAAAGAACTGAGAACATCTTAAGAGTTTTAGGAGACTCTGAAGGTTGAATGCAAGTAAGAATGAAGAAGAAGAAGGTATCAAAATGATTCCCTGGGTTCTGACAAAAACAACTTGGAGTGATAGCAATGCCCTTTAATGAGCTAGTAAATATTAAAAGAAGAAAAGGAGAGGAAACCATGAGTTTGACTTGTATGGTAGTTAGATTCAGTTGTCAACTTGGCCAGGTGAAGGTACCTAGTTCTATTGCTGTGGACATGAGCCAATGGTACGTGAACCTCATCTGTTTCTGATTACATTTGCAGTGGGCTAGGAGGCATGCCTGCTGCAATGAATGATGTTTGACTTAATTGGCTGGTACTTAAATGAGAGAGCACAACGTAGCACAGCCCAAGTAGCATACCTCATCTCAGCACTCACAGCTCAGCCCAGGCCTGTGGAGATGCAGAAAGAAATCACCACGGGGAAAGGTGTTAGAACCCAGAGGCCTGGAGAGAAGGTCAGCAGAAACCATCCTGTGCCTTCCCACGTAAGAAAGAACCTCAGTTGAAAGTTAGCTGCCCTTCCTCTGAAGAACTAATAAAATAAATCCCCTTTTATTAAAAGCCAATCCATCTCTGGTGTGTTGCTTTCTGGCAGCTAGCAAACTAGAACAACGTGTCCTTGGGACATCTAAGGGAGGATGCTGAATAGGCAGTAGAAGATCTGGTAAATGTTCTGGAGAGAAGATAACATTTCCTCTTCCCATAAGATACAAAATAAATTTGAAGGGGATTAGAGATTTAAAGATATTAAATTAAACCATACATTCTTGCAAAAATACTGGAAAATAGTTACACAATCTTGAAATATAGGATCACTTTCTACCATGAAACCATGGGGAAAGACCCAAAAGTAAAGATCAATATTTAAATATAAAAAATTAAAATGTGGTACATGGAAAACACAACACTTTCTGCATATTTAAAAGGAAAATGACCATGGGAAAATATTGTAACCTGTGGTAGACAAAAATGCAATATACTTATTATAAAGGATAACAAGAATAAGGATTGACAGAAATGATCTGCTAGAAAAGCAGACAAAGATATGAATATGCAGTTCATAAAAGAACACAAATGACCATAAATAAAGATACTTTTAAGATATACAATCTCATTAGCAATCAAAGACCTTCAGATGAAAACAACACTAACATGGCATTTTTGGCTATCAGAATGAAAATTCTCAGTATGTGATAAAACAAGGAAATAGGTGCTCCCCTGCACTCCTGGTAGGAGAGAATATTGGTACGGTTTCCCTTCTTGGAGACAGATACAAAAGCATGTATGTACTCTCAGATCCTGGGGTCTTGTTTCTGGGAAATTATGCCAAGGGAAAATCAGATAAATACAAAAAGATGCATAAAAGGATACTCATTACAATGTTGTTCATAATGAGAAAAAGTTCTCAACTTCCCCAAAATTGAATTGAGAATGTAAAGAAATCATGATATTTCATATAATATACATGGCAGCCAGTAAGAATAACAAAGAAGTATACATTCTGATTTGGAAAGACAATTATGATATACAAGTATTTTTAAGTGAAACATAGGTTATAAAACAGTGCGTGAACAGCATAATTCCTTTCTGTTCAAATACACATGCCCATATAAAGATTACGTACATGCAGACCTGCCTGAAAACCTGTGGAAGTATTTATTGGAATGTTAACAGTTATCTCTGAGTAGTGAAGTTTTAAGTGGTGTTTTTTTTTTCCCTATTGCCATGTATTTTCTGATTTTTCTTCCATGCTTATTGATACTTGTAGAATAAAAAACATCTGGCTAAAGCACAATGAGATGCTTCCCCCTAATTGTGTAGTATAAGTATAAATGTCTGCATGTTTCAGCAAAACAGAAGCTTCTGTGAATCATTTTCTGGAGTGAGCCCACTTCTAAGACCCAGGGAAATCCAAAAGGCAGGATGTGACACAGATAAATAAAGGTAAGATAGGAAGAAACCTGTGAGAAGAAGGAAGATGACTTTCCTACATTGTGACTGTCAGTATGGTCCCCGGGAGGACAAATGGGGTTCCCCAGGGACGGATGTGAAAATCCCCTCCCTGGGTGATTCTCCAGGGACATTTGAACAGCCGAGCAGGCCACTGTGGCTGGGCAGGGAAAAGGTGAGCACAGCAACAGGCCTTCCACCAAACGACAGCACTAGCTTTCTTGAGGATTAAGTACCACCTTCTCCTAGGGTCACCTTACATAGAGCAGCCACTTCCAGCTTGCAAACCAGAATGACCCTTATGCTTTGGTTGGTTGAGCAAAGCTCTGAAAGCACAGACCTTGCCCTAAGCTCTAAATTTCAGGACTCCTGGGTTCTGTTGAAAAAATAAGGGAATATTTTCTACCCCAGTGGTTCACAGAGCCTTCTGAGAATTTACTGAAAGCCTGAAGGCCTCCTCTCAACATACATACATACATTTATACTATAGCTCATATCTATAACTCATATCTATTTTCAGGGATTCATGAACTCCATGAAGCATATGATGGGGTGACTTAGAAGCAGGACCGCAGGTTATGCTTGCCTAGACTGGGTCCTCTTGTCCACAGGTGAGTCGTCCCACCCCATGTTGTGGCTGGCCACCATGACTGCCCTAGCCACAGAGCAGGTTGTTGTTCTCTTGTACCCACCCCTTTCCCTCCCACATGCTGGGCAACATGGTTCTGGGAAGTTCTCTCACCCCATCCGCTTGCCACCTGCACCTTCACTAACAATAATTCCTGCACCTGGAGTATCTCCCCCTTACCTCCCATCACCACCAATTCCCTTCATTTTTCAAACTCCCATCACTTTCATGTATTTCAATAAAATAAATGTGGTAACTGGATGTAGTTTCTATAGAAAACACATAACACAAACTTTTTCATTTGTCACAGCCATTTCTCATATTTCAAAGCTCCAGCTCCAGAGATGTGGGAGTTGGCAAGTCGAAGTACCAAATGCTGATTGCAGAAAAGCCTAACTTAACGACAACACAGCCAATTGTTTTAAAATAGATCTTCACCCAAGCAATGTCTGGTTACATTCGGCAATGAAATTTAAATTTCATGATAATTTATGCACGGAGGTTCCCGTCTTTTTTAACACCTGCAATCTCAGGGACTTTGCAGTAAATGTGAAAACTCAGTTCAGAGATGACTTGCCTGCAAAGCCGGGTGCACAGCTGCATGTTCCATTGAGGCCTTCGCTGTCACAGGTGCCTCCATTTAGGCAGCTGATATTGGCACAGGGATCCTTGAACAATTCACAGTGTATGCCTGCGGAGAGACAAATGCAAAAGGTGGGAATCATGAAGTAATCTCCAGCTCCTTGGGCCTTTGCAAGGGGAGCCTCTAAGCAGCCTCGGACAGTGTGAGGCAGATTCCTGGCAATGTGGGTGTGATGGGAGGGGGATCTGTTTGTGCTGCACATGCCCACTCTTGACTTTAGATTGTTGTATAGACCCATGTTATAAGAACATAAATTCAATCCCTGCTTACAGAGATGACCAAAATCTTTTATCTGTACTCTCCCTTACCACGTATCCTAAAGCTTGGGGAAAAGAAAGTCAACAGCCTGAAAGATAAAAATGATCAGTGACAAATGCTTTCCACATCTCCAAAAGAAACAGAAAGTAGCCAGAAAGACTTAATGAAATAGCAATATCATCGATAAGCGATGTCCTAAAGGTGAATATTTGGAGCCAGATATCTAAATGAGCCCCAGTTCTACTTTGGAGAGCTGCAGGAAAGGCAAGAGCCACTTGAGAGTGAAGCTTCATCTTCAAATACCAACTCAGTTCAGCATATGATAAAGCGAACACGTTCGGTGCACAGGCTATGCCCAGGCCCTCTGCTCTGTACTTTATGTTTAAATTAACCCTCTTGATAGCACTATTAGACCAATACCCTTATTCTCCCATTTTACAGATGAAGAACTGTAGGTAAAGAATCCAAGTCCCCAAAGCTGGGAAGAGAGGAGCTGGGACTGGAACCCACCGACACTCTAAGGTCTGGGCTTACCAAGTAGAGAGCCGAGAGTGAGCTCAGACTGGCCACGCCAAATGCAAAATTCTCTGGAGCTCAACACCCACTTAACAACAACAAAAGACCTTAAAAATTGTTAGCGTAAAAAACAGTAAGTTTCCCATCTGTATAAAAAATATAAATAAAAACAAAGTACACATGTGCAAGCATATATGTAAATGCATGGAAAATCCACGCAGTTATTCCCATTAAAGTGACATCTGAAGGAGAAGGGATTACTTTGACTTTTGTATTTATATATTTCTATATTGTTCAAAGTTTTTTTATGAGTATATATTATTTTATAATTTATATTAAAAACTTTGAAAATCCAGTGCTGTTTGAAAAGTAGGATTCCTGCCGCGACTATGCCGGGCGCCAAGCTGGTGGAGGGCTCTCCTCTCTGCTGCCCCCGCCCCTTGGAGAGGAGGAAAAATTGCATTCTATTCTGGATAAGAGCATCTGTACTGACATGTCCACGCTTCTCAACGGCCTCAAGAAAAATAAGTGTAAAGCAATTAGTAACTGAATGGGATTTACTTAATTTGCTCTTCGCTTCGTTACTTAGTGCATATTGTACAGGGCATTGCTACACCCAGTGACTCCTGATCTACTCACTAAGATTATTCTTGCTGGGATTTACTTTCTTTTTCAATGCCTGGAGAAGTAGGGATAAAGGAGGAGGGAAAACATGGGAGAAAACCGAAACATATTCTGTATTCATTTGAGCCAGGGAAGGTGTTTTAGAATGGGTGGTTTCTAATTCCTTTTTCTCCTTTGCCCCTCCTATCCAACCCATTAACGAAATCCACTGGCAAAACCGGAAGCGGCTCTCAGAGCTGAGGTCCTTTTCTTCCTGCCGCCAGCACACCAAGCCCACTGCCTCAGGACCGCTGGGGTCCGGGTCTTGGCTGACCTCCCTGCCGCCAGTGACTTGAATGAGCCTTCTCGACTTTCATCCTCCGGAAAATAACCAGGATGCATCGTAATGTAAAAGTCTGGATTAATACAGCAATTAGCATAAAACTGGTCATTCTTCTCCACTTGGCCATTTAAGGCCTCTCTTTTTCCAGAAATCCCTATTCCTCTCTTCTACTGATTTCCAAGTAGGAGGGGCTCAAATGAACGAACAAAATGCAGAAGAAACTTATCAGCAAAGCAAGGATTTACATATTTACAAGGTCCCACGGGGCTGATCAGTGGGAACCAGGCAACAAAAAAGGCTTTCCATAGTAACAGGAAACACAGCCAGGACCAAGGTTCAGAGATATCTGAAAAGCTAACAATTTTTTAGAAGAACCTAAAAGAAAAACCACCAAAAATGATCTTTACTGAGCTTACAGTAATACATTAGCCAATCTAGGCTGGATAATAATACTAATACATTAGCTCAAAAATAACCTTTTTTTCAAATAAGGCTGTAAAGCAAATTCCAGCCTAAATAATTAAGCCCTTCAACCCCAAAGTTATCAGTAAGATACATTTGATGAAAATGCCCAGGATAATAAGCAATTTCGATAGTGTTGGGTGTTTTTTTGTTTTGTTTTGTTTTGTTTTTTTTGGCAATGGCTGTATCTTCTGTCATTTCTCTTTTGTAGACGATAAGTCATTCGGTCACTTGAGCACCCACTGAGAGTTTTCTGGCAGCTCAGAGATGGGACAAGAGCTAATCTTCACAGAAACATGATTACTATGACATAAGGGGGTCTTAAAAGTCCCGTGAGCACTTTGATTACTCAAATTTCTTTACTCTAAATCTTGCTAATCCCTACAAAACAATACTTGTCATATTGCTCAGCTTGTCAATTAGTGCTAAAGGACCATGTGTTAGAAATGCACAGTACAGGCTATGTCACATACTGCCAAATAGCCAAGTTTGCTTCCACTCAAACCCTTTTCAGGTCCCTGGACTCCACTTTCCCTGCACCCCACCCCCTACCTTTCTCTCGGGGACACTGGCACAGCACTGAGCCCTCTAACAGGGACCCTGACCTTCCCCTTCTCTCTCAACCCGCTGTTCACCTGGCACAAGGTAACTCATCTGTCAAGTCCCACCACCAACGTCCTTCCTCTGAAAACAGCCCGACTCTCCCAAGACAGAACTCAATTCTTCAGACATTGTGCTCAAGGTTTATTATGCTAAATTATAACGAATCTGTTCCCTCTGATTCCCCCATGAACCTCTGAGGTCCTTTGGAGCAGAGGCCCTATCTTTTTTTGTTTGTTTGTAAGTTGCGTGGCAGGGTCACATTTCATTATTTTTCCATGTAAGTATCCCGTTATTGCATTTCAACTATTTGTTGAATTTTTGTTTGCGTGTTTGTTTGTTTGTTGGGAAGTGCTTGGACCAGGAATTGAACCCAGGTCTCCGCATGGCAGGAGAGAACTCTACTACTGAACCACACTTGTACCTCCGGAGGCCTTATCTGAATGCATGGAAGAATGATGGAGTAAAACCAGGGTCCTACCCTTTCAACAGTGGCACAGCCAGTGTACTTTGGCTGGCAAACAGGTGGGGCTGCCAGAGGAGTAAGGAGCCATTCCAAATCTGCCTCAAAAACACACTATTTTGTCAGGGAAAACCAGGTCCACGCTTCCAACTCAATCCCTGGAATGACGCATGCATCACCCATTGGCAAGGCACGCAGCATGCACTATTATGAAACCTCTGTTTAGTCTCAAACAAAAATAAACTATAATTCGGTCAAAACTAATAAAAATTCATACTTTTCATAATAAGGGATAGGTGATATTCCTTAAAAGATTTCCATTCCAATAGGATTCTTCACAGGAGACCATTTTAAAATTAAAATGAATAAAAATTCAAAGAGTGGTGAGTCAATTATAAATCTTTGTTGTCATGACAATTTAGTCACAATTAAAAAGTTGAAAACTGAAAAGCATTATTTTCCATCCAAGAAAAATAAGCCCAGGTAAAGAAAGTTAACTTGAAATGGTCTTTGTACTTAATGTTCACGTTGAGACATCATCTTACTTTATTTAAACTCACCCTCTCCACGAAAACTTTTCCAGCATTTCCGCCCTCACAGAGCGCAACCTTTTCTAAGCCCTAACAGAAATTACAGTTAATAACTCAGCCTTTGCCTGGGCGTTCCATGTATGTCAGTCTTCGTTTTCTCTTCTAGTTAAATAAGAGCCTGGAGAAAGGAGGAGCCCTGACTTAACTGCATTTGTATACATCCCAGCACTTGAGAAATGCTAGGTTCACAGAACACCCAGTAATTCTTGTTCAGTGTTTTAAGCAGCACCTAGTAAAGGAAATAATCCCAGTCCAGCAAGAAAGAATTCTCAGCTTTTCGATTATAAATTCCTGTATCTTTTAAAAAGAAACTATTTTTACCTATAACACAGTGATCTCATTTCTGAAACCCTATCCCAAAGACATAATCTACTGAGTAGGAAAATTACATGAATAAAGTTGTTCATTCCCAAATTATTTAAAATAGCCCACATCAAATGCAACAACAAGGGAATGGGTAAACATTCCCTCATGAGAGCATTACAGAGCAATTTAAAATAGAACTAATAAAACTTCACAGCAATATATAAATTGTAAATAATGAAAAATATGTACAATTATAGGCACATGCAATTATAACTATAAATACATGATATTAAATATATGGAAAATTAATATTGCTCTTGTATTCCGTTGTAAAACTATGAGCCATTTTTAAATTTCTCTCTTTTCCAAATTTTTATTATTGTTGCTATGTCACTTTCATAATTTAAAAACTGAAGTGTTTTCTTTCTAACTTCTGTCAAAAATTCCAAATCTATTCTGTGGATCACTAAATTTTATTCCGCTGGAAAAAAATCAGCACAATCTGGGAATGTACCTTGAATTTTTTACAGTATGAGGTTATACACACTAACCAAAAATCTTAAAAGTCTCATCATGAACTAGCTTTGAACAGTTTCAAAGGAAACACCAGCATTTCCCTAGGCCTGGAGAGTGGCTACTCTGAGTCCCTCACGCATCTTGTTCTCTAACAATTTCATGGTCCACAGTAGAAACTTAAATACCGGTAAATGTTCAAGATGGTTCCTTTATTTAATTAGAGTGTATTAATCAGTAGTTTTAACTCAATTAAAGATAGCCATTGAGTGCTTGCCTTGTACAAACCACCATATTAAGCGCAACCGAAACATTTTTTTAAACACCTATATGGTCACTGTCTTTCAGGAAATTATGATTCAGTATAAGGGAGGGGAAAGTGTCATCTAAAGCCAGAGAGAACTGAATATAAAGCTGAACACAACTGTCACAGAAAACATAATGAAAATATTGCCAGAGTTCAGAGAGAGAGAACTGAAGGGGAACCAACTTTTTGGACAGCAGGTTCTATAGTACTGATGGGAGCAAAGGGGGGAGAGGAAGAGGCCAAGAGTGGAACACTAGGGACCAACATTATCCATAGAGCCTACAGGATCGAGAGATCCAGTAGGGGAGGGAGAGAGGGTCAAGGAAGGAAAGGATGGGGATCCAGAAGCCAAAGCAGGGTTAATTCCAAGAAGGACCCAGTGATCCATGGGGCAAAGGGGCAGGAGAGCTGCATCAAAAGTAGAAGGGGAAGCTAAAGAGAGGGAGAAAGCTCAAAGGTGATGGTGGAGTTATATGGAGAAGGTCAGGTTTAACAAATGAGTATGAATGCTGAATCATTATACTAATATCTCTTTTAGCCTCCAGTACCATACAGCAGCTAGAAATAAAAACCTAAAATTGTGGAATTGTAACCCATACCAAACTCTGAAATCTGTTCTACAACTAATTGTTATGATGTGCTTTGAAATTTATTGCCTTTATGTATATATGTTATTTAAAGAGAAGGAGGAGTATGGCAAAGAAGATAGGATTTAACAAATGAATGTGACCGCTGAATCATTATAATCATATTTCTGTTAGTCTCCAGTGTCTTGGAGCAGCTAGGATCAAAAATGAAAAACCGTGGAACTGTAATCCATACCGAACTTTCAAATTGGTTCTGTAATTACCTGTTAAAATGTACTTGGAAATGTATTGCTTTTTTTGTCTAATGAAATAGTTCACAATTAAGAAAAAACATTTAAAACACACACACAAAAAAAAGTAGAAGGGGAAGGGTGTATGAATTTCTCTGAAAAATATTCCATTAAGTCATCACAGACTTTCCTGAAATCCATTTTAGTGGGATGGTACAGAAAAAAAGCCAAAATGAAGAGAGTGTAGAGAAGAATTAAATTAAGATAATAGAGTGCTAATTCTCAAGAAGCTTGACTGAAAAATGAAGAAGGAAAAAAGGGAAGTCAAAGAGGATGAAAAGTCAATGATGGAGACTTTTTAAATTTGTATGAAATTGATTTAGAAGTGTGAGAATGAGGTCAGAATATTTATTTATTTATTTATTTCCATTTAGCTGTCCAATTTTCCTAGCACCTTTACTTAAAAAGATTCCTCTTTGGGATTCATACATTATTATATAGACAATGGTTTCTGAGCCAGTATGCAGATTTAATCACCTATCCAGTCTTGTGCCCACAACAAAATAAATAATTGTAGCATAATAATGGGTTTGAACACCTGGCAGAAGTTCCCCCCCATTTCTCTTTATTTTCAAAATATCCTCGGCTATAATTGCCTAAATTCCTATCATACTCACTCTTTTCATGGGTTATATTCACTTATTTAAGTTTAATTTGTAAATCATCACTTAAAATGATATACGTAAAGGAAGATGCTAAAGACCCAAGTTCTAACTGAAAAGTGAGTAGGTAAGTACTAGTTAGAAATTGGGGCCCAACAACCCAATAATTTCCTAGAGAGAAGAATCCTTCCAGAAAGGAAGAGAATATCCATCCCCCAAGGAGAAAAACACACCACATCTTGTGACCTCTCATTCCCTTTACTCACTCTTCCTCTAGATTGGAGATCTTGGGAGAAACAACTCAACCAGCCTAATTTAGCCCCTTCTACCTCTCTTTTAATTTTTTCCCCCCATCCCTTCCTCTCCCCTCCCTACCATCCTTAATGTAGATGTTCCATCATGGATTGCTATTTTTCTAGGGGTTACCTTCCCATTTTTAGCAGTCTTGTTTAATCCTCGATGTAAATTTCTCTGAAGATTAATCAACACTTCACCTGCCATTGCAATGAGATCTCTAATACCCACGTGTACACCATCCTACTCTTCCCATCCCCACCTGATTCCCTCCAGCTCATGGGTCTGCTTAAAATCATATGAAACTTTAGTTAGGCTCTTTTACTTTATCCTTAAGAACAGATGTGCTAGACAGACCAGGTGAGACTCAATGAGTCATGCTTTCTGTAATTCCCTCCCCTTGAGTGTGAGCTACTAACCAGTGGAATATGGCAAAGGTGAAGGGATTCTGCAGATGCAACAACGGTCCCTAATGCAATGACTTGGAGTTAATCAAAAAGGAAATTATCCTAGGCAGGTCCGACCAGGGAACCCTGGAAGAGGGTCCAGGCCTTCCAAGTTGGAGACTCTGAAGCGGCAGAGACACATGCACACTTGCTCGCTCTCAATGTCTCTATCTGAATCTCTTTCCTGTCTCTGTCTCTATCTCTATCTCTCTTCTGGATTTGAAGAAGCAGTATGTCATGAAACGAGTTCCGCCAGCAAGCTGAGGGAGCTTGGAAGTAGCTCCTTCCCTAGTCAAGCACACAAATGAGGACATGGCCCAGCCAACACCTTGATTTCAGCCTCATGAGATTAACCCAGTTAATCCACACCTGAACTATATAAATTGGGACATAATAAAAGTGTACTGTTTTAAGCCACTAACTTTGTGGAAATTTATTATGCAGCAATAGATTAACTCTGCAGTTAAGTCTCTTTATTTTTTCACCATTAAATTACCATTTACAATCACATTAGAGACATCTGCATTTAGAGAAATCTGCTCAACACTTCCTCCTGCTCTCCATCTTCCTTTATATGAGTATCTTTATTTTGATTTAGTTCCTATTTGTTGAGAGCACCTGTTCTAGTTTGCTAGCTGCTGGAATGCAACACACCAGAGATGGATTGGCTTTTAATAAAAGGGGATTTATTTGTTAGTTCTTCGGAGGAAAGGCAGCCAATTTTCCACTGAGGTTCTTTCTTACATGGGAAGGCACAGGATGGTCTCTGCTGGCCTTCTCTCCAGGCCTCTGGGTTCCAACAACTTTCCCTGGGGTGACTTCTTTCTGCATCTCCAAAGGCCTGGGCTGAGCTTCGAGTGCTGAGATGAGGTATGCCAGGCTGCTTCAGCTGTGCTATGTTGCACTCTCTCATTTAAGCACCAGCCAATTAAGTCAAACATCATTCATTGCAGCAGGCATGCCTCCTAGCCGACTGCAGATGTAATCAGCAACAGATGAGGTTCACGTACCATTGGCTCATGTCCACAGCAACAGAACCAGGTGCCTTCACCTGGCCAAGTTGACAGCTGAACCTAACTACCACAGCACCTTTTAAAAATAATTTTCTTAGAGAGGCTAGACATTATTATGTTTTCTGCATCGTCGAAAATACATTTATCTTTCTTTTTCCCTCAAATATAAGTGATGCTTTCCTTTGCAATTCTTTTCACGTAAAAGTCTGAAATACTTTCCCATTATCGTTTAGCTTCCATTAGAGTAGAAGGGCAGTATAATGCTAGTTTGTTTCTCTTTCATTTGTAATATAACCTGTAATTCCTGAGAAGAACCTTGTAAAAATTTTCTCTTTATCCTTTGATTTGGAAATTTTACCAGGGAATCTCACACTGTGTATCACTTCCTTCATGAACACCTCCAGCATTTAAGCCCACTCTATTTGAAAACTGTTTTCCTTCTGCTTATAGACTCCTCTTTCCACAAGTAAGTTAATTCTGATTTCCTTCTTCCTGTTCTTAAGCATCCATCCGTCTGACCAAAACTGGTCTCTTGGCTCTGTTCTCCACATCTCTTATCTTCTCACTTACGGTTCCCATTTCCTCATATTTTCTCTCCTATCATGAACGAGTTCCTCCTTTTGATATTCCAGATGCAAATTCAAATTTGAACAGTGTACATTTTCTTCCCACTTCCTCTTTTGAAAGTCTGGAGTTGTTAGTGGTGGTTGTGGCTTTGTTTTTATTTCCTAAAACTACTTTTCCTCTTTGAGTTTCAGGTGTGGGCTCCCTGCCCTGGCTGGACTGGGGTGTGGCACTCTCAGGCAGAGACAGACCACACCGGAGATTCTTCTCCAGTGTTAGAAAGACAATTGATGCAGAAAGGTCTCAGGATGATAAAAGAGGCTGAATTTAGAGTATGTATGGAAAGATTAACCTTGGCAGGATGCAAAGCACATAATCAGCTGGTAAAGAAAAGAACAAAGCTTTAGTGGTTGTGGCTGCTGGTAAGAGTGTAGGGCAGGATTTTTCCAAGCGTGGGCCAGGGACCAGCACACCAGCATCATTTGGGAAGTTGTCAGAAAGTTAATTCTTGTCCCCCCTCCCAGAACTACTGAACGAGAAATTCTAGGGTGGCATCAAGCAGTCAAGGTTTTAGCAAGCCCACCAGTGGATTGTGATGTATGCTCAAGTTTGAGAACTACTACCACAGGAAATAGAGAATTAGATAAATTTGAAGATACTTAGAAACAATAATCTCTCTTTCTCCCCCATGAAATGGAGAAGAAGTCAGTTCTATTCTAAGAATGTGCACATTGGCATGGGGCTTGCAGAGCACAGCAAAATTCTAGAATACCCATTCTAGAATTTCATTCTAGAGGAATGAAAGCAGGAAGTGACAAAGGCTAGGGTCATAGTATGTGAATTTGTACAGAGCCATCATATGCAATTGTGTATTTTATTTCTTAGTCTTGACAGCATGAGCAAAGGCTCAACGACAGGAAGGTATGGGGCATATTCAGAATATACTGGATTAATGATTTTGTCATATATAAAGATGAAATTTACTTTATAAAATAAAATTCTATCATACATGAAAGAACATGGGATTTTTAATTTTTTGAAGCACATGCACCACTATTAATTCTGCCATTAAAGAATCTAAAATCACTCTGCAAGCATCACTGTGTTACTTTATACAGAGAAAATGAAGCCCACCCAGCTTAAGAGAAGTATCTAGACTCTACAGGAAACTAATGGCAGTATTAGGATGAGCTACCCAGGACTCTTGATTGATGGCCCCTTTGTTCTCTCCAAACTGAGCTGCTTCTGTTTCTCAGTGTTCTGTAGACCTAGAACTAGAAAGTCACGTGACTGAAGTCAGCAGGTATGCCCTTCTGGAAGTTCACAAGCATGGTTTTAAATGGGCAGTGTACTCCCAAAGCAGCATGAGATCTGTTGAACACAAATCAAAGACTTGGTCCAACTTCAGCTCTTTTATCCAGGGAGGGGCCCAGGCAACTGCATCAGTTTACAAATGGATCAGGACAAATATGTAGTGATGGGAACAAGAGCTTAAGTGAAATGGCTATAAATGGAGCCCTCAAAAATCTGAACTCAACTCTGAAGTTATGGCTTAAAGAAATGTGCTCAACAGCTGAAAAACAGGCTAGCCTGGCACACTGCAATCTGAGACGCCTGCGCTCGGATGAGATAGTGCCATCTACAAATCCCAGCTCGTGTCTGCTGGGGAGGCAGAGTGAAAGGGCTTCAGGGCCCATACTGGCCAGCATCACGAGGGATAGCATACGATCTACCTCATGATGTTTTGTGAGTATCACATGAGTCAAGGAACCTAAGGGCTAAAACAGAACTAGCATGTTATAAACACTACGTCATTGGCAGCTGTTTTTCCAGAGTGACACTGACACACGTCCACTCAAATGAACTAATATTTCCTCTCAACTGACGCATTTAATGAAATTAGCTTATTTGCCAATACATAAGACACCACCTACCTCCTCCACCAAAAAGCTCAGTATCGTGTCTTTTTATAGCAAGCACTGTGAAGTCCCAGGTTTTACTCTTCCATGATTTTCAAAGCAATGTGCTGTGACCCATGTCTGATAGTCCACCTAATACAATTGCTTGCTGTCAGCTTTTTAAACATTTACAAGAAGAAAGAAAGGACTGAAGATAGATTTTCATGGATTTTTTTAGTTTATCAGGAGGAAACCTGAGACTTACAAATTGGTTTCCTGGGCTCCATAAAATCATCTCATCTTCAGCATTTGTTTTTTTCTAAAGGACCTCATGCTCTGATTAGAGGCTTATGGACTTAAATTAAGAATTCAATGGCGTCATTTAGGGCCACTGTGGCAGGACAAGATCAAGCAGTCACTCACTCACCTTTGTACTCTGCCAGGCACACACACTGGTAGCCATTAACGAGATCTCTGCAGGTGGCAGCGTTCAGGCATGGGGCAGAGAGGCACTCGTTGTATTCCTCCTCGCAGTAGAGTCCGTGGAAGCCTGAGGGGGGGACAGAGAGAGAGACCCACCATGAAACATATTCCTTTAAAACTCAACTGAACGAGCCTGCAAGGGAGGCCGTACTCGCTAATTGAAAAGTACGGTACACACGGATGGAATTTAAGGAGCCAAGTCCCTGGAAGTGTAATGGAAATGTGTCTTTGGGGGAAGGCTATGAAGAGAAGAGCTTGTTCCTATCACACTTTTTCATGATCCCAAGTAGAAAAGGTGGAGCCCGACCGACATCAGTGAGCCAGATGTTCTTGCTGTTTTACGCCCGGTGGGACCAGCAACTGGGCAACTGGGCGACCTCTGTGCGTCCGCTGTAGCCGTAGCATCCTTTCAAGGACGTGGACCACCCCTTTCCTTCAGATCAATTAGAAAAGTCGATTTCCTTAAAGAGAACTGTATTAAAGGAGAAACGCATCAATGCATTTCCTTTCCTTTCCAAATCACTAAAGAAACTCAGCTCAAACGCCTGAACCTTAATTCCTGACAAAATGTTTGATTGGGGGGGGGGGGGGTTAATTTAAAAATATAATTATCCAAATTCTAATCTTTTAAATTTTAATTTAAATGTTTAATGATTGAAAATATAATATTAATGAAGAAAAAGAAACTGACCATTTCTCAATAAACACTGCTTGTCACTCTCCTATTTACAAAACAGGTGTTTATTCTAAAGGATGAGAAGACAACATTCCTTGCGATTCACTCATGAATGTTATGCTGTTTTTAACTTTCAAAAACAAGCATTACTGCCAATTTTCAGTGAAACTGGGCCATTTTTGTCTGGCCCTGTCCAAACAACGAGAAACATGTGAGCCCTTTCAAAAGTCACCCTGTGTTCATTCTGAATTCAGATAAGCAGAAGAAAACAAACCCTTCCCCAAGTAAGAACTAGAACTAGGAGATTTTTCCCAGCCTTTCTAACTTGCAGCCAATCTTCAAACTCAGGAAGTCCCATCTAATGCATTGAACTGTTTTGCTTCTTGTGCCTATTGCAAAAATAGGTTAAACTCCTATCTGCATTATCAACGGAGCAGTTTTCAAATATTTTACCACTGCAGCTACATTTTAACTGCCTTCTATTTAAGCAGTGGTAACGGCCCATTTGAGAAGACTTGGACTATCTGGGACAAATACGAAGCCATGGTTTTCTATTACTCTTACCCTACTTTTTCTAATTTTAGAGATACATTTCCTAATACTCTTCATGGGATTATTTCAATCCTCTAGACCCAGTGATTCTCAACAGGCAGCAATTTTGCCCCGTTGAGAATCATTTGGGGACATTTGGGAGAGTCTGAGACATTTTAGTTGTCACAACTGGCGGTGAACAATACTGGGATCTCTTGGATAGAGGCCAGGGATGCTGCTCAGCATCCTACAATGCAGAAGACAGGCCCCACGATAAAGAACCATCCAGCCCAAAGGGTCAATAAAGCCAAGGTCAAGGGGTTGGCAAACCAGGGCATGTGGGTTAAATCCATCCCACTGCCTGTTTTTGTAAATAAGATTGTGCTGGAGCTCAGCCACTTCTACCCATTTATGCATGGCCCATTACCACTTTTGTGCTAAAATGACAGAATTGAGTATTGCAACCAAGACTATATGGGTGCAAAACCTAAAAGATTTACTATCTGAGGCTTTATGGGAAGAAATTGTTGACCTCTCATCTAGATTCAATGAAAGATTTTATCTTTTACCAAGAGTTAAGTGACTTCTGGCTTCTTCTCCTAATTATAATAAGAACCTTTTTATGGTCAGTATGGGGAAATAAACACAAGCAGCATCTTTTCAATTAAATTCGCTCTCCCAGCTTATCTTTTACAAAATCAACTTGGAAGAATAATGCATAATCCCACAAGCCTCTTTGACCTCTGAATTGAGGTGTTATTTACGTAGACAAAATTCAAAGCAAATCTCCTGATATCATCTGTAACTATTTTCATTTGCTGAAAACAATATCATTATCTTTTTCCACTAACAACATGAAAAAGCCAACAAGTAAGTTATTTTATAGAGATAATTAAGCTGGTGGTATTTTTCTTCCTTAAAAAAAAAAGATAAAGGAATATTTCATATTCTCAACTGTTTCTTCAGAGATGGTAACATTTTCATGTCATTATGGAAATGTCATGGCACTCTTTACACTTGGTTCCAAAGAGCCTAAATCAGACTGTTGGAATAAAAAGGCATTCCTTCCAAAAGAGAAGGTTCCTTTGTAAAAGAGGTTGCTACTTCCTGCTGATAATTAATTCGGCCAAACAAATTAGCTCAAGGCAGTATGCCCAGGGCCTAAAAAAATTAGACTAGTCCAAAGAAGTTTCTAAAAATGAAGTAAAGGGCCAGAATGGTGGGAGAAGAGTAGTCCCCTCCAGGACACCAGTCTTCTCACCACACTGCTCCAACCTTTGCACGACTTGCTTCTGAATATTCCGCTCCAATCACCTCCTAAGAATTGGCAGAACATGGCAACCAAATGGATGTGTAGAGTGAGAAGGTGTCAGGTGAATGGCCGCCATGTTCAGAGTGGATGATGCTTCCATTAACACAACCAAGTACAACCAAAGGAATAATAGAAGGTGACCAGTCAGACTGTGAACTCGTTCAACTTAAGGCTCTCCAGAGAGAGACCAGGTGGCAGATGGAAAAACCGAATGTCATAGAAACAGCACTTTGGGTGTTAGTTTCTTGCAAGTGGAACTGAAGTTCTCATGGAGTGGATTTGGGTTAGATATAAATGTATATTACAAACTCTGGGGCAACCGTTAAAATTTTTTTTTCAAGAAATGTCCCTGATATGCTTAGAGAGGAGGGAGAATGGAATTATATAAAATGCTCCATTAAAATCAGAGAAGGGAGCAGTGCACGGGTAGCTTAGTGGTAGGATTCTCACCAGCCATGAGGGAGACCCAGGTTCGATTGCTGGAGCCTGCAGATGCCAAACATAAATAAATAAATAAACAAACAAACAAACAGAGACAGCAGAAAAAGAGTGGAAGACAAAACACAGAGAATAGCAAAAGAAACAACAACAAATCAGGCTCTCTTAACCTCACAGCTAATGGCATTTTGGATTGGATAACTCTTTCTTATAAGGGTCTACCCCATGCATTGTAGGATATTTAGCTGTATCCTGGCCAGGAAATGTAAGTGATAACTCTACCTCCCCTGTCTCCAGTTGTGACAACCAAAGCTGTTTTTAAACATTGCCAAATGGCCTCTGAGAAGCAGAACCAACACCCCCTCCATGTTGAGAACTGCTGTCCTAGATCCTTTTTATAGAATGAAAGCTACCTGAGGAGACTTACGGACACATGGGTTTAAAATCGCCATTATAAAGAGTGAGTGTGAATTCATCAGAGAAAAAAAGATTCCTGCCTTGTTCCGCAGGGGCCCATTTGCGACTGTGGATTTGACAACAGCCTAGAGATACTGTCCAGCAGCTCCACCCTGCAAAAGAATACAGGCACGGGGTTCCGCTGGGGCTGAGAGCATGCCAGATAAATGGGATAGAGACCGCCCACTGGTAATTTCAGGGCTCTGGAGAAGTCAGACCTTCTGATGTTGGGTTCTGTGGGAGCCCTCCATGCCCCATGGAATGGCCCTCCATCAAGCTGGAAGGTGGTGGTGTTCTAGATAGTACTATCTACCTTTCAGATGAAAAGACAGTCCAAAGGGATTAACTGATTCAGCAGAGGCATCTGGGCCACCAGGACTGTCCCCAGCAGGATCCAAACTTCTCCATAACACAACACCTTGCCGTCTCCAGGTCTGAGAGGTTCGTGGTTCCAGTTCCCCCCACCCGAGAGGCAAGGCCTGAGGCTGCCTTCGCTTTGTCTTCTCTTTAAACACCACCTCAAAAGCCAACGTTTAAATAATGCCAGCATAAAGCGGGCGTTGGCCGCACACTTGTTTACTCATGAGCTCTTTTCCTTCCCCCTGCCCCCACCCCATCCTGTTCCTCCCTGACAAATCCAAAACTGTAAGATCTGTAATGGCAACCAGATGGCTTTCACACTTTGTGTAACAAATCCCAGCAACTCCTCCGTTTGTGTCACCTCTGGAGGGCTGTTTGTGCTTCCTGCTGTCTCGGTAAAAGAAAGTTAAGGCTGTGCGCCTCACGAGACCTTCCAAAAACCACGGTGATGTTTTTGGGACACCTGCAGAGGCGAGGCCATGCTGTTCACACTCCCTACTAGACTGAATTCAAGGCTAGAGTGAATTTGAAAGCCCCTCCCCCTCCCCCTCCGTCTGCAAGATCAGACTGTCCTGAGTGGGTGAGGGTTCCATTGAGCACATGCAACCAGGATGTTTTCTCCAATTCTTTTCTGTAAGAGTGGATAAAAGGGAAGAGCCCACAACTCCCTGATTCAAGTCAAGGTCAGTTCCTGGAGATTAAATACTCCAATCACTTCACCAGAGCAGTTAAAGATTTGGGTCAAGAGGAAACAATTCTGTTGTTTTGAGCTTTCAAATTCTGGCAAAACTCACTAATGGCCACCAAGCCTTTCGGCATGATGAACTGCAGCGTCTGGCAGGGGATGCCTTTTGTCATTTTGCAGTGCAGAGTGCTTATGTCAAGGGGAAAACTCTGTGTGTGTGTGTGTGTGTGTGTGTGTGGGTGTGTGTGTGTGTATGCGTCTGCCTGTCTATCTGCCCCTCAGACTCTCTCCTTTCGGGTAAGTTACCAATGGGAATAACAGAAAAAAAAAAGCAGGAAAGAAACTCTTTTCACATTAAACCCAGTAGGCATTCAGACACGGGGCGAAAGGGACCTGCTCGTGTTGATATCTGCAGGACTTCTAGGGAATAGTTATATTTCTGTTACACACACATGCACACATATACAATAAAGCAAGAAAATATTTGTTAACATGGGGAAGTTGTATAAATAGATACAGAACATTAGTACAGTGACTGCTTCCTTTACTACTGAATTCCTTATCCACTCGCTGTTTATGTCACCTGGGCCACAAGAGAAAATGGATGTGAAACGACCTAAATCAGTCAAGGTTTCCACTTGCTGTGGTTCTTATAAATACTAAAGCAGAAGAATGACTGAAGATAGAGGCTAAACTAAAATTTTAGGTGCTAAAACCTATTATTTATTTGTTATCAAGCCATCTACCAACTCCCATCTCGCTCCCCAGGCTGCCAAGAGGATGGATAATGGAGAGTTGGCTCTAAATCTTACCCTAGCCATCCACACGACGAGTTCATGTACTGCATTGCTGTGAACACCTGCTACCTTTCATAGCCATGCAGTGAAGGTTGGCTCGTCTCTGCCTCCTTGATTGATTCATTCTTTAATTCAACAGTGTTGTTAAATGTCTACTGGGTGCATAGCCTGTGCCTCTTACCACAGGAAGCTCTGTGTTAATCAATGGAATATACGGGTGAGTGAAAACAGAGTCCTCTACCAGAGGCACTAAGAAGGAGAAAGGCATCAAATGATCACTCAGATAAATGCTAAACCATGACTGGGATGAGTGTCACAAACGAAAAACGGATGATGCCAGGAGGGGGGTAGCAGGGTCGTGACCTAGTCATATCCCAGGGAGTCTGCCCAGAGGCTAGGACAGGTAAGCTGAGAGGAGACGGGCATGTAGGTAGGTATTAGGTGGGTAGGAGAATGCAAAACTTCAACTCAACACTCCGTCTTTGACCCCAAAGTATTTTCTCTTTAATCCATTTCCTTAACACATAGATTGGTGAATATAGAAGATGCTCAATCAAATCAGGTGAATTGAATTTGCTAAAGAAGGGGAATCATAGGAGAGAATAACCTTTACACACATAAATTCAGTAAGAGTACTTTTCATTACAAAAGTCTGTCATGTACAAACATGGATAAAAATGTCTGGGGAGATATATTTCAAAATCGATAGCGAGTTTTGATGGGTGGTAGAAGTAAGGGATTATTTTTTTATAATTTAAAACTCACATTTTAAAATTTTCCATAATGAAAATATGTTACTTTGGGTAATACAAGGTAATAAGTAATATCAAAGACACTTCATGGATATTTTATTTGTGGTTTCACAACTCCAAATCATGTGGCTAATTGCTGAGAGAAACTATATGGGGCAGTGAGAGAATAGGTAATATTAGAAAAAGTCTGACTCTATTAAGGGTGATTTTTAGGGGAATGAGGGGACAGGGATGAAGGGATTCTTACAGTCTGAAAGGGAAAAGACCTGGTCTTATTAGAAGAGGAGATGTTTTTAAAACATAGGAAAATACTGTGATGAATTGCTAATAAAGTAAACTCTTGAAAAGGTAAATTGACCCTTCTAATAGGTAAAAAAAAAAAAAGAAAACCTTTAGAAAGGTTAAAATCTTGAAACTTCTCTAGGTTTATTCATAGATTATAAATCATAAGTCAATTCACATTTGAAAGAAAAAAATTCTTAACTATATTCTAGAAAAGCAAACTACCACCGTTCTGAGTTACATCCTTATAAGGAGTCAGCATTTGCTTTCAAAAAACACTTAAGAACAAATGAAAGAATATATGTTAGATGACACAATTGAATTGTTCCCATGCTTAGAAGGGCATCAGGAAACTATAGAGGAGAATGTCACCACAAACCTGCTCCGACAGAACATCTCAAGGCATTGGACCTTCAACTTGTCCATCATCTTGGAACTCTCTCTAAACCATGTGGATCAAAAGATTTTTGAAAGTCTTCCCTCGGATTTTTCTTCAGAATTATTTACAAACTAGTCAATTTTTTTTTAAATGTCAGTCTCTTCTTATTGTTGCAGCTTTGTCTTATAAATATCTTCTTTTTATGTTGCGTTTGACCACTAGAGGGTGGATTCTACCCATGAGCTATGCCAGCTTAAAAAAAAATTTTTTTTAAAGTTACTCTGTAGTTTAACAAAAACGAAACAATATAATCTTGTCTTCTACAGAGGGACAAGTGAATGCAAATCAAGCTGCCAGATTATTTGTATTTTAAAAAGGATACAACCTTAAAGTTTAGCATCCATGGATGACATTACAGCTTATAAACAGAAACATCAACATGTCCTCGAAACGTATAGTATTTACGATTAAATTATCTGCTATAAAGTGGTCTCTTCTTCTTACTGATTCTCTATAAAAATTATTTTAAATAACTCAAACATTCATAGCACCATGATTAGTGTCCAGATTCAAGATTAAATATGACAAGATAATATTTTACAACTTGACTTCAAAGTTTATTGGAGTATGGTGTGTTTATATAAAAACAGTAAGTAAAATATTTACTAAAATAACCCCCTACCGTCAATTGATGACCTTACGTTTCTAAATAGATATAAATAAAAATGGCTAGTTTTAAAGTGGAGATGGAGAGGGTGAGGAGGAGTTTGGGAAAAGAAAAGAGAGGCTTAAATGCTCACATCCCAGAAATGTTTCCCTATGGCATGCACCAAGATGGATGCTGAGCCCAGCACAAGAGGTGGATGCAGGAGTTTAGGATTCTGTGACAGCACGCTGAAGAAATGACCATCTTCATGCAAAGTATGCATAATAGCAAAGAGGAATTTCATTTATTTCACAACGACTGATTACATTTGATTTGAACTGAACACTCACCCAGCTATCTGCCCTGACTCAGAGTCTGTCTGTGATCGTGGCACTGCAGCGCGGGTTCTCAGAATCTGGTCCCGGCATCTACGGTGTCAGCCTCCCCTGCCAGCTTGCTAGAAAAGCCCATTCTCAGGCCTGAGTCAGAACTCTCAGCGGTGGGGCCCAGAACTCAAGGTGCCCAACATCACCCCCCACTTCTGATGCTCACCCGCGCAGGAAAAGGGTAGGAATTATCGAGGGTGCGTGCTGGATATGGCTTCAGTATGTATTTTAACAGCCATGGCATCCCTTCAGTCCCTTACTATATAAATAAGCCCCAAAACCTGCAGTGAAACATACTGTCAAAAGACCCACCAGCCACAGGCATGCAGACTGACGAAAGTGCACCCCTCTGGGCATTTACTCAAGGGAAGAAAACAATGCAAAGTCAACCCCAACTGAGCAGCAATGCTGGATGGTAGAAAAGGAAGAGCCGAACGAGGGGCTGTCATAAGGATAGAAAACTGGTACAGTATTTTACGGGAATCACGTACCTAACCAGAATGAGGAGATACAAGCCTAAATTCGGATTAGTGAGCTCATTTTTCCCCACATATCTGATCCAGCTTCCATGACCTATGAGAACATTTTAGCTGAAAGGAACACTGTTAGAAAATGGCAGGCAATCCACAGTGAAAATTTTTGCCTACCAAAAATTGAGAACTATAATCTGACAAAATCATGCTGCTTCTGCTCAGAAGAGGCAGCCTCGTGATACAAGTTTGATAGCAAAGTATTTGTGTGATGGAAAACAAAATACTGCAATCTGGATCATTCCAGAAAATCGTAGGTAGATGGAATCCACTAGGCACAGACTTTTTTCCCTGGGTATATTCCCTTTTCCTCTCATACTGATGTGGATGCTCAAAGGTATGATGTAAATGTAAAACCCTCTATCCTCCCTATTAGGCATTGCCCTTCTCAAAGTAAATATGCTAAATCCTAAAGATTGTTAAATGTCAAGGAAATTTCTTACAGTCATTCATGAACATTTTAGAAACACTTGGTCATCATGCCTTAGGGCTGTAGAATCACAACAGCTGAAGCTGACTCTCTCTTTTTTTTTTTTTTTACAAACAGAATTTGCCATTTTAGTCAACTCCAAGTGTACAGTTCAGCATTATTGAGAACATTTATAAAATTGGATAAACCATCACCAGCGTCTAGCTCTAAGATATTTTAATCACCCACCAAAGAAATCTGTACCCAATTGAGCAAAACTTCTCCATATCCCCCTTCTCTCTCACCCCCCAATAACCACAAATCTACTTTCTGTCTCTAATCATTTGTGAAACTGACTCTTTCATTCACGGCTTCAGCTAAGGAATTTTATGGAGAAAATTAACACAAACTGTACCCTGAAGCAACTGGATTACAAACAAAATTTCTTAATGCAAATAAATTGGATTCAGAACTCACTTAAGCAAATCCTGAATTTCCTCCTAACTGCCTCTAATAAATGAAGATTAAGGATGCCTAAACATCAGGTAGGTAATAAACCAGTGGAAAACCAAATGGATCTTTTTATTTGGTGACTTAAGATCCTGGTAAAATCTGCACATCATCATCTAAAATGGAATATAAAACATCTATGTAAAGTTAGGAGAAGGCTCAATCTACACAGAATTATGAGATTAGAAAAGAAATTGTCTCAAAATTTCTCATCATTTGAGTAGGCAGAGGGGCCTCATCTTTTCTCTTCAAGCAATCAAAGATCTCACACCGTATTCGACTGTTCTTACTTTCTTCTACTCAAATCTGCTTTTACATGAAAAAATTTCAATAAATCCATTCACATTCTTCATATATTTAGGCTTAAGGTTGTGAGAGGTTGCCAAAAATAAAAGAAGGCCACAGATTCTTTGCTGTTCTTCTCATTAAGAGATAGAGTCCAGATCTTGGTCATATCGCTTATTAATATCAATGGGACATTAGCAAAATAACACAATAGGAATCTAAAAAAGTACTTCTGCAATGGGACTTTTCCTTTCTTGCTGCTTTTGGAACTCAGCTGCCAGGTGAAGAAGCTAAGATGGGCTTGCTACACAGTGAGAGGAATGTGGCCCACCCCAGCCAACTGCCAGACCCATGAGTGAGGTTATCCAGGATCAGCCAGCCCCCGGCTGACTTGATAGCCAACTACAAGAGAATGAGTGAGCACAGCCAAGACCATATACATCAGAGAAGAGACATCCCAGCCAAGCCTTGCCCAGATTATCAATCCACAGAGTCAGAAGCAATGGTTATTGTTTTAAGCAACCAACTTTTTAAGCAATTTGTTACACAGCAATAACTAACTGATACAAAGATGGCTACCAGGGACCATGCCTTAACTCAAGGGAATAAAATTACAAAGACTTTTAGGCATCAGAGAATTGGTTGAAAGGGTATTTCTAAAGGGTAGTGGGTGAGAGAAATCTCAAAATCATACCATTAGGTACTACTGACTCCTTAGACCAGACCTACTTTCAGTTGAATTTCTCTAACCTAAAAGCAACACATTACTAATGAATTAAATCTGGGACATTCACTCTGATCTCTATTGTCAGGAACCACCTGAGAAAGTAAAAAGGAAACACCTAGTCATCATTAATATATCATTAAAACTGCAGTCCCAGCAGTAAGGATCTCTCTGAGCAACCCCACCACAGCCTGATGGGATTTTAAGTAGAGTGCTGTGGCATTGCATAAGGAAGCACTTCGGTGAGATGGAAGACGACAAGTCATTTTGTAAAACTGCCTTGAGTTGACAGTGGGCTGGGATCAGAAAAAAAAAAGAGGTCATGTACTAATCTGTTTCAGGTTAACCTAAGAGCTCTGAATCTTTATTAAAAGTCAAGCAAACTTATAAAGACACTCAGTGCATGCAGCAACTTTCACAATGTGCTCTCACACTGAAAACTAATGGAGGTGATAGGAAACCAAGGGAAGAAATACAAGACACTATTTCCAGGTTTTTATACAAACCCAAATCAATGAAGAATCAAAGAGAATGTTGAAGGCTAGAAGGCCAGAAGAAAAAGTAGGACATGCAAATAAATTTCTTTTGTAGTTGTCTGGTTGGGACTCAGGATGCAGACTACCGTCAGTTACAAAATATTTCAGTTATCACCTGGAAGGCACATTCTTAGTGGGTTTTCAACCCTGGGGTTGTAGGCCCCCAGCAGATCTAGGCAGGGCAAAATGTGGACTTAAATTTGGGTCTTCTTAACTCTAAGCCCAGACCCCTTTCCATCACATCAAGTAAGAGAAGCAAGATATTCATAGCTTCAGTTTTCAAGTTTAATACTCAGATATTCTGAGGAAGCCCAAAATGTTAGCAAATGGACTGTAATGATTTCAAACCATGTAACAAAATATGAGTCAATGAGTTAATTACAAAGTAGATTTAGATAAGTCCCTATCTGACCTCCATAGCCATGAGCTTGATAAGAATTTTCCGAAATGATGTGCTGGCAGTGCGTCAAATGCAGCTGTCCTTGGAAATACATTGGTTAGTGACATAAACTGTTATCAGCTGCCATTTTTAACTTTCATTCCGGGTAAGATGATGTCAAATGACTTCTTGTTGGCCTCACAGACTGCTACCTCTTGATGTTAGCAGATGAATCGCATACCTTTTCAACATTAGTTCAGTCATGATGAATTCTGAATAATTTGATTTTTGAGGGGTAGCTAGGGAATCGTAGGAACCGAAATCCATTATAATTAAAGGCCAGTTTGTTAACACTTTCATACATATGGATTGGCCCTTTAAAGTGAGGTTAAAAAGCAGCCTTGTGAATAGATTTTTAAAATCAGGACTCCCATAGAGATTCCAGACGCTCTACCAGTAAGTGGCCTTCACTCATCACCAGTATCCTTCATCCCCCCGAATTAATCCCTCAGGCCACTCGTGTAAAGACAAATATCACAAACTCTCCCTGAAAACCCAGAACAATTAAAATCAGAACAAAATGGAGATGAGTAGCCACAGTGGCATTTCCAAAGCTATAAGTGCAGACACCTCAGCATCTGGCAACCAGGTGGGGTCTGACTCAGCTCCTTACACACAATCCCCTGATAGGCTCCCTCCCTCCTCCTTTTCTCTCTCCCCCTCCCTGACTTCCACAGCAAGACCCACTCCCACGGACCTTCCTAACACAGGAACACTCCTCTACCGTCTTCTGCTGCTTGCCACAACTTCCCACCTTGAAGCAAGAATGCTCTAACACTCTCGCCATTTTTTTTTCCTTTCTTACTATGCTCTCTCACCCTCATATATCCTAATAGTTGTCTTATATTTCTCTATCACCCTGTCTTAGATTGATCACTGGGGTTGCCAGAACAAAGCACCACAGACCAGGTGGCTTAACACAACAGAAATGGATCGTCTCACAGTTCTCGAAGCTAGAAGTCAGAAATCAAGGTGTTGGCAGGGCCATGATTCCTCTTAAATGGGAGAATCTGTTCCATTCCACTCTCCATGGTGGGTGACCAGCAACCCATGGCATTCCTTTGGTTTGTGGCAGCATAACTCAATATCTGCCTCCATCACAAGCCTGCTTCTCTGTCTCTATGTCCAAATTTCCTCTCCTTAAAACGATACCTAGCCATATTGGACAAGAGCCCACCCTAATCCAATTTGGTATCATCTTAAATAACATCTTCAAAGATCCCACTTTCAGAAAGAGTCACACTTACAGAACATGGGGTTAGGACTTGAACGTAATTTTTGGTGGGACAACATTCAATCCATAAGACACCTATATACTGGGAACTCAATACTTATTTTTCTGGTTTCAGCATCTTTCCCAACTTCTATTCCAAGTAACAACTTTTTACTGGATCATCCTCTTGACTGGCCTGACATGCCCAAGAATCTAAGGAGGTTCCTAATCTAAGAAGGTGCACACTTCTTTATTTCTGAGTTTACAGCTGCTGACACCATTCTCATCTTTGTTCCCAACATTCAAATGACTGCCAAACTCTGCTGAATCCACTCCTCAAATAAATTTTAGGTTTATCTTTTCATTTCCACTGCCACAAATTCAAGCCCTAAACTACTCTTGCCCAAGTCTTCGGACTTCTCTCCTATCATACAGTATTTTCCTGACTATACTACACATACCTGCTGCTACCAGAATAATCTTTCTAAAACACAGATTAGATCACACCCACCCACTAATATAAAATGGACCCAGTTTTCAATGTCCAAACTCTTTGGCATCTAGAGTCTCCCCAGTCTTTCCCAAAGAGCATTTTTGGCCTTACCATCCATTACTGCATCTAATGCATCTGATCCTGCAGCCAACTGGATCTACTATTCTCTGAACTTCTTCCCAGGATTTACATTCCATAGTGCCCTTCCTCCACGTATAAATTCCACAATATTTCAATGTGGAACTTGGAAATTCTGAGTGAGCCGTGCTGGCTTGAAACTGTTGTGTACCCCAGAAAAGCCATGTTCTTTAACCGTGATTCAATATTGCTGGGTGGAATCTTTTGATTAAGTTGTTTCCATGGAGATATCTCCACCCATTCATGGTGGGGTTGCTTACTAGAGTCCTTTAAGAGGTAAACATTTTGGAAAAAGTTTGAGAGCCCACACAGCCAGAGCTCTTTGGAGATACAGAAGGAAAATACCCCTGCAGAAGCCTTATGAAATGAGAGAAAACTAATAGGCATTGCCACGGGCCTTCCCAGATGAAAGAGGTGTCCAGAAGCCAGAGACCCCAGCAGATATGAGCCACATGGCTTCCCAGCTGACAGAGATATTCCAGATGAATCAGCCTTTCTTGAGTGAAGACCTCTTGTTGGTGCCTAAAACAGAACTATTGTTCAAACCTCCCTTATCACAGCTCCAGGTAGCTTGACAAGATTCTTTCAGGGATCCAGAATGCTATAGAAAATAGATATAATATCTTAAGAACATAGCAAAGGAAGGGTGTCTTGATTTGCCTTTGCTTCCAGAACAAATACTATACACTAGTTAGCTTAAACAACAAGAACTTATTTTATTGGCTTTGGGTGCTAGATATCCAAAATCAAGGTAAGATTATGCCTTCTCTGAAGTCCATAGCATCCTGCTGGTAGCTTGCTGGCAATTCATAACTCAAACTCTGTCTTTATCACATGACCATCTCTCACCCCATCTGTCTCCTATCACTGTTTCCAAATCTCCTCTGCTTATAAGGTTTCCATTTGTTCCAGTTTGCTAAAGCTCTTGGAATGCAGTACATCAGAAACGGACTGGCTTTTAGAAAGGGGATTTATTAAGTTACAAGCTATAATTCTAAGGCCATGAAAATGTCCAAATTAAGATATCAACAAGAAGATACATTAATTCAAGAAAGGCTGATGGACTCTGAGATTTCTCTGTCACACGGAAAAAGCACATGGCCAAGTCTTCTGTCCTTTCCAAGCTTCTGGTTTCAAATGGCCCTCTCAGCATCTCCAGAATCTGTGTCTGAGCTTTTTAAAAAATGTTCTCCTTTCAAAGTCCAGTATGCTAACTGAGACCTACCTTGAATGGCGGGGGTGGTGGGTGGTTCCTCCATGGAAACAACCTAACTAAAAGGTTCCACCCAACAAGAGGTCTGCCCCCAAAAGATTTGAAAAGAATGTGGCCTCTGGCAACATGGGATCAACAAAACCATCCTGACCAAAAGGGGGAAAAGAAGTATAACAAATAAGCTATCAGTGTCTGAGAGAGTTCAAATAGAGTTGAGAGGCTACTCTGGAGGTCACTCTTATGCAAACTTCAGTTAGACATTGCTACCTATCATAACTTGCCAAACCCCAACCAAAACCATTCCAGCCAATCCTAACGAACACCTAGGGCAATATATAAGATTCTGCAAAGGTTCCATGCACTAGTGTAACTTTCCAGGAACCTACAACCCCACCAGATGGATCCCTGGGCCAGATAAGTCCTGAAACCCAGAGGGGCCAGTCTCTCCAGAACATCAGCTAGTTCCAGCTTCCTACCCCTTATTATTGACAGCCTCTTCTAACATGAAAAAGTTAGAATGGCCATAGCCCAAATACCCCTAAAGAGTGGGAAAAAGATCAAAGGTAAATAAGATCAACAATCTCATTTATAAACAGGTTCTATTTGCAGCACCAGAAAAATACCATAAATGGGTTAGCTTAAACAATGCAAATTTATTAGCCTATAGTTTTGAGGCCAGGAAAATGTCCAAATCAAGGCATCATCAGGGTGATGCTTTCCTCTTGAAGACCAGCTGCCAGTGATCTCTGGCTTCTGTGCCACATAGCAAGGAATATGGTAGCATCTGCTGGTTTCTTCTTTCTCTTCCACGTTTTGATGATTTCAGCTTTTTGTGTCTATGGCTTTCTCTTTGTTTGAATTTAATTCTCTTATAAAGGATTCCAGTAATAGGATTTTATCTGAAACGGCCTCACCAAAAGGTCCTGCTTACAATGGATTTACATCTACAGCAATGGATTCAATTTAAGAACATGCTTTCCTGGGATGCATACAGCATCAAACCACTACCAGTTCAAATCCACAGGTCTGGGGCTTAGGTCTTTGTTGGGGAAGTAAAGGACACACTCAGTGGCCATCTCCTAGCCCCCACATAACCCCTTCCTCTTTCCCACTTGCTTCTTTGTGTGCAGGTGTTTGGTATGTTTCTATTTCACAATAGACTGCAGGGGGACTTTAAATCTTAACCAGTCCCAGCTTCTTGCCATGGCACAAAGCTTGGCTCAATGGCAGAGCCCCCTTCTCCTGGAGTGTATGAAAGCTCAGCACTCAGTACACCTTTCTGACACCTCTCTGTCACCTCTCTGACACAGAGTTCTAAGGAACTGCCAAATAGTTGGCCTCCCTGGATGACCAGCCAAGTTGGGATCTTTTCTCATGCTTTTATTAGATCCTTTGTTCTGTACAAACAATAAACTGGTCATTTGCTGGGAGTCTCTGTTGTGGCTGAGCCTGTGTTCTCCTTACGCATCATATAGCAACTCACTCCACAGTCTTTCTGGGGACTTGATTCAATCCATAACAAAGGGCTTGACAACAAGATTAGGACCTGGGGAAAGGAGCCCATGTATTCCATACAGGCTAGTGTCCTCGAGAACAATGTAATATGCAGGTGAAAAAACCCTAGAGCATGTTAAAGACAAGAATTATCTCCATCCTTGTAAACAGTAAAATTTTCCTGGTTAATGAGATGAAAGTTGTCCATGAATCCAAGTGCAATTAGACATTCATTAGCAAGTTAAATGACTTCATATATTTATAGATGTACTTACTTTTTTACTGCTATTCAATTGACATTAAAATACTGACCAGTAAGTTCTATCTTTGATTCTGTTTCCAGCAGACAATGCCAGCATGCTGATATTGCTAAATCTGAGTTTAATGAAGCAAGCAGTGCCAACTGCATTTCAGGTCACAAACATCAGAAATGTAGACCATGTATTAAAGGTACATAGAAGATAGAGAAAGCAGTACCTGAAATTCCTGTAAAATAATTTCCTTTAAAAACTTTCACTTGGAAAAAGTTTCAACTTGATTTATTTTATGGCTCTTCATCTTATCTGAATGGTCTAATTGAGATACATGCCCTTTGATAGAGAAGAATCAGGCAGGGAACATGTTAGACAACTTGTTATCTAACTAACAAGTTATCTAACTAATTACTTAGTTATGAAGTCATAACCTAAATTATGACTTCAACTGTAGTTGGATTGACAAGCATCTAAGACATAATTTATGAAAATAAAATGTGACATGCATACCCATATGTAAAATGTCCTTAAACAGTAGCCTTTTACCTTTAATATGTCATGTAGCAATATTTAAGGCAGTCTTCAATGGCAGAGTTATCTTCATTTCCTGTGGTAGCTACAACACGTTTCTACAAACTTAGAGGCTTCAAACAATAAGAATTTATTGTCTAACAGTCTTGGAAGCCAGAAGTACTACATCAAGGTGTTGGCAGAGCTGTTTGTGATGATTGGGTTATGGTGTCAACTTGGCAAAGTAATTATACCCAGTTGTCTGGTCAGGCAAGGACTGACTTGACCATTGCTGCAAGGATATTTTGTGGCTGGCTGATAAACCAGAAGGCTGGTATAGTAAATCATCAGTCAGTTGATTGCATTTGTGGCTGATTACATCTGCAATCAACTCAGGTGTGTCTCCCGCAATGAGATAGTTGAAGGCTTTCAAGAAAGAAGAGAGACTCTTTCACTGCTTCCTCAGCCAGTGAGCCTCTCCTGTGGAGTTTGTCCAGACCCTTCATCGGAGCCGCCAGCCTTACAGCCTGCTCTGAGGATTTTGGACTCTTCCACTCCCATGGTTGTGTGAGACATCTTTATAAATCTCATACTTACAGATCTCTCCTGCTGGTTCTGTTTTTCTAGAGAACGCCGACTAACACACCATTCTTCCTCTGAAATCCACAGGGGAGATTTTTTTCCTTGCCTCCTCCTGGCTTCTGGTGGTTTGTCAATCCTGATGTGCTCTGGCTTGCAGCTGCAGCACTTCAATCTCTGCCTCCATCATCACATGGCCTCCTTCTCTTGGGTCTGCCTGGGTCTCTTCTATCCTTCTTTGAAGGACACCAGTTATACTAGATTAAGGGCCCACCCTACTCCAGTATGACCTCATCTTAACTAAGTACATTCCGCAATGACCCTATTTCCAAATACGGTCACATTCTAAGGGGTTGGCTTAAGACTTCAAGTCATCTTTTGGGGGCACAATTCAACCCAGAACAACAGGTTAATCAATTCAACAAATGAGTTTAAAGTAATAACTCACATGCAGCGAGGCAGAGGCCAAAACCAGGGACCTCGGGCAAACCATCTGCTTTTTTACCAGGAATTCCTTCCAGGACTAGTCATGTACAGCCTCCATTCTCCAAATGGCCAAATCAAGGCCGCCATCGCACTGAGAACACATAAAACACCATGGCTCCCACAAGCAAGGGCAATGGACATCCCACAGTGCAGTCCACTCATTGTGGCAATGCTGCCCAGAAAACTTGCAGCAGCTCCAAGTTCTCACATCCTCCAGTCTTCAGGAGTTTCAATTTGCAATATTTTAGATCATCTGTGGCCTATCACTTAACACCGTTACCGGAAGGTAACATTTTAGAAATTACTCAGTGCTGACATTTTATTATTTAATATTAAAATCCCATTAGAAATCTCCCATCTAATAAGCTAAGAATGAGATTTGAAGATAAAGCACCTGGCAAATCTGATTTGCAGTAATCAAAATGGTATTTTGTCAGATGGGAAATAATTATCAACCTGACGTGAGTTTAATCTGCTGCCATTTTATGAAATGGGATCCATTTGCTCTCTGTAAAGATGATCGGGTTCACTGCTCTTCAGCCAGACACCCAATTTCACCTATTCTCAAGGTATTCTACAATTATGCAAACTGATGGTGAAGCAATTACATGCTCCAGAAGATTAAGACCAGAAATTCTGCATTCAGAGACCTGTCATTTTCACCTCTCAAAATGTAAATTCTTGCCAGCTGTTAAGATGCCTTTCTTATTTTGCACAGTGTCACTGTGTCACCTAAGGATCTGAGGAAACATCCTTTCTGAAAGCAATTTTGCCTCCCGAGTTCTATGAGAGAGCCTTGGCAGGGCTTGGAGGCTCTGCCCCAGGAGACTGTTCATTAAACCGAGGTATCATGGAACAGGGCACACGTTTCTTTCGGCTACTGAGTCATTTGCTTAGGTCAATATTCAAGCAAGACCCTAGGCTACAAATGGACAGGAACAAAATTTGAGCAGAGGATGGGGATGGTGGATGGAGGAGGAGGGCAAAGTGGAATTAAATAGGGGCTCTTTGACCCTTATTTGGCTTGAGAAGAACTATTGTCAGGCCCAGGGATAGAAAGAAAAAATAAAGAATAGCTCTTACTACTCAATGCCTTCCAGGAAACACCTTACATGCCTTCTCCTTTCTTAAACACAATTATCCTCTGGCTTTGAACAGAGGGGGAAACTGAGACCCAGAGATGCCTGGGAGGCTTCCTCAGGCCATGCAGTTCATAAGTGGGAGTCTCTTAGATAGGCCCTTTCTATCACTCTCTCCTACCCAGTGCTGGAAGAGAAACACACACTGGTATATTTTCTACTATTTCAGGCCATGTCAACCTCCTCACCCAAGTTGAAATACTCTACCTGGTATTGTTAAAAAGCAACATGTATCTTTAAGTCATTACATCCAATGTAGAGTTTTAAAAATAAACCAATTAAGTATAGGGAAACATTTAATATGATCAAGAGAGGAAGACAGAGGAGAAAGGGAAAGAAAAAAAACCACAATTGCTTTTCAGTCTTGTAATACTCACTTCTTCCTCTATGGGTGTCACGGAGAGAAACAGTAATTCTGGAGACAGGTGATGGAGGATGGAGGAAGATGGTGACAGCCTTTTGCTTCATCACTGCCCAGGGGAGTGATCCCACGTGCTCTGATGTCCCGGGCAGAGCCGTGGGCACAGGCATGGAGGAGGCACAGCTGAGTCAGGCTGCATTCTCCCCAGCTCCACTGCAGTTTGCTGGGTTGCACACACACCATGCTCTCAGCGTTGTGCCCTTCCAGTGGGTGGGGACACTGCACTGCACTCCACCTTACCCCGGATGCCCAGCTCCACAGCAATGCTCTGTGATACAGCTGGAAAAAGTGGTGCTCTTGGGGGTGGACTTATTGTCACCTTCTGCACTGAGGCCACGACGGAGGGGATGGTGTAACCCCAGGAGAGCATCCTCCTGTTACGTGTGCCGTCGGAGGGACTTTTACAAGAAACCCAAAAATGTTACCAAGCGAATTAAGCAAGCCTATTCTTTCTGTACTTCAGAACGGAAGGGAAAGAGGCACTGGCAAAATAATCAATCCCATAGCTCCTTAGAAAATGCAAGAACTAGGAGTCTTTATGAAAAGGCTTTTCAGCACCCTTCAAATGCTTGTTGTGCCCCCCTAGAATTTCTTTACCTATTCTTGATTGTGAGGCATGCCCCATGAACATCTGGGCCACATACGGGGGCCATGGAGCCAAACATACCTGGGTGAGAGTCCAGGCTCAGACCCCTAGAGTGGGTTGGCAGTGGGCATACAGCTGAGCCTTTCCATGCATTTCATACCACAGACCACAACCTCATGGGGCAGCGAAGGGCCCAGAGATATGAAGTGCTCAGCTCAGAACCTGGGAGGATGAGTGTTAAAAAAAATGGTGGCTGGTGGCATTATTGTCAATACAAAGCTCTTAATAAAACACACTTCCACCAAACCTCTGAGAGAGAGAATACTTTCAGTGATAATTAATATACTCTTTTAAAGAGCAGGAATGTGACATCACAGATGATGTTTCAGAGGTGAGAAAGCTGAGTCAGTCCCCCAGTGAGCTGGGGAGACAGTTCAAGGTATTCCAGGGAGAGAGCACTGCCACTCCTGAGCAAGAAGTCATACAAAGCTGGGGAACTTGCCAGCCACCATGGCTGGTCAGGGGACATGTGGGAACACAAAGCTGGGACTCATTCTGAAGAGCCAGCTCATCTAAGTATGGAGAGATGGGCAAAACAGAAAGAGAGAGAGAGAGAGAGAGAGAGAGAGAGAGAAAAGAGCTCCCATGTGCATTTTTTTCAGACAACGCCAGTAGGTTGTAGAGACACAAATTTTAACAGATCATCACTCTGACTTCTGGATATCAAAACTTTCATACCACTACAGCACTACAAATTCTGAAGATATTTGGAAAATTATGGAGTTTTCAACATCTACATAGAGAGTCAGAGATTCTATATCACATACCATGCAAAGAATCATAACTTTAATAGATTTGAATAGGTCTAACTTTAACAGAAGAATTCTAATCAGATAGCATTCTGCTTTCCATGAAGATGAAAATGGAAGCGCATATTCCATTAACTTTAGAACACAGTATTAATGGACAGGTAATACAGAAAAAAGCTCTAGAAGGACTTATAGTAGCTATTGAAAATAACTAACTTATTATGAGATTAAGCCTATTTCGCATTTTCTTCATTTTGTGTATTTGTAGTTTCTAATTTTTCTATAATGAATGCAAGTTGTTTGTGGAAAGGGCAAAACTTTTTTTTTAACCCTGTTTAGAAAAAGTTTCTAAAGAGAAAGTGCGTATAAATTTGAGTTGTCTTACATCTACAAACATTCCACATTCAGTGGGCCAGCATTATTAGCTCAGATGCAGAAGAGGAATCGGGGACGTGTGACTGGAGAAAGAAAGCATTAGCAGTCTCGGGAGGGAACCGACCTGGGTCACAGAGGCATTTGTAGCTGGTTCCCACGCTGCGGCACGTGCCATGCGCACACGGGCTGAGGGCGCAGAAGTCTACTAGCTGGGTGCAGGTCGGTCCGGTGAAGCCGGCACTGCAGCTGCAGCTGAAATGCACCCCGTCCCCATGGCAGGTCCCGTTGTTCTGGCAGGGCGATGAGGCGCACGGGTCCACCTTCTCCTCACAGGCAGATCCGAAGTATCCTGAGAGGAAAGGCACAGTGGGGTGGGGGTGGAGGAGTAGAAAAATTAAAACACGTTTGCACATGCTAACTAATAAACTGAGTCCACAGGTCTTAACTTTCCTTCATTATGAATTAACTAACCGGTCAGTCCATTAACACAGTTTTCAGATTGTCACAACCTATAACAAGGGTGAGGAAAACCATTTTTTTAGCTCTCGTACTGTGGATTAAAATGTTTAGTGCTGGGATTCCATTTTTGTTGAAATGTAAATTACATGACTGGTTAGGTATACAGACAAACACGCACATGCATGAGCATATGTGGAAGCATGTGTATGACCTAGAACGATGCTGTGGTAGTTTGGAGCTATCTGTACACTAGAAAAACATGCTCTCAAACTTAATCCTTTCCCGTGAGTGTGAGCCCCTTAGACGTAGGGCCTTTGGATGCGGTGACTTCAGTTAAGGTGTGGCCAACCTCAGTCAGGATGGGTTTTAATCCTACTACTGGAGCGCTTCATAAGTGGAATGAAATTCAGACAGAAAGCGAGAAAACCACAGGAAGCAAGAAGCTGCAGGTCCACAGAACCGGGAAGAGAGGGGAGAAGTCGGGAGGGGCCGCCATGGGCGCTGTCATGTGGCAGGAGCCCAGGACCAGGGACGGCAGCCAGGACTGGAGACAGGGGCCAGCCCCAGACACCACCCTCCAGGAAGAAAGTCTAGCCTTGAAGACACCTCGATTTGGACTTTTCAAGCTTCAAAACCATGAGATAATAAATTCCCTCGGTTTGAGCCAACGCATTGCATGGTATTTGATGAGAAGCCAAAAGATACTGAGACAGATGCCAAAAATAAATGAATGGAGTTTGCCTTCCGGAGGATGGGGTTTCAGTGAAGAGGGCTTTCACTTCTTATTTTACACACAGTGCTGGGGATAGACGTTCCTTACTTTGCTTTAACAAATAGGAGACAAACCTGAATTTAAAACATTAAAGTCATACAAAATAGTAAACAATGAGAAAATCCCCCTCCTGTCCTTACCTGCCTATTCCCATTCCCTTCTCTAGAAACAGCCACTATTAACATTTATTGAATATATGTTTCAAAAGTATGTTACTGTAATGGATAAACAAAATGTGGCATGACCATATTCTTAAATGCTACTGGAATTCAACATACCGGAAATGGAATGGCTTTTAAAAAGGGAGTTTATTAAGTTAGAAGTTTACAATTCCAAGGCCATAGAAATGTCCAAACTAAAGCATCCAGAGAAAGATACCTTGACTTAAGAAAAGCCAATCTGGGAAGGTACGTGGCTGGCATCTGCTAGTCCTTGTTCCCAATTCCATTGCTTCCAGCTTCTGATGCCAGTGGTTTCCTCTCTCAGCTGTGGGTCTTCACGTAGCTCCTCTGGGACAAGACTCTGGGTTCTGGCTTGCTTAGGATCTCATGGGAAGGCACATTGTGACATCACTGAGCTCTGCAGCTCCAAAATTCCATGTCTAGGCATCTGTTCTCTCTGTCAGTACTGCAAGCATCCTCTAATGTCTACATTTCTGTGAGGTCTGAAGCAACTGTTCTCCAACTGCCTGCATCTGAGGTTCCTCCAAAATGTTTCCCCTTTTAAAGGACTCCAGTAAACTAATCAAGACCAACCTTGAATGGGTGGAGTCACTTCTCAAGCTAATTAAAAACCACGCCCACAACTGGGTGTGTCACATCTCCATGGAAGCAATCTAATCAAAAGATTACACCCCAAATTGGGTGTGTCACATCTCCGTGGAAGCAATCCAATCAAAGTTCCTACCCCACAATACTGAATCAGGATTAAAAGAAATATGGCTACCCCTACAAGACTGGATCAGGAAAGAGCACATGGTTTTTCTGGAGGTACCTAACAGCTTCAAAAGATCACATATTATTTAATTCCATTTATATGAAGTATCCACAAAAGATATCTATAGATACAGAAAGTAGATTAGTGTGTCCCTGGAGCTGGCGAGGGGACAGGAACTGATTGCAAATGGGTATAAGGTGGCAGCTGGAATTGAAGGAAGTATTCTAAAATTGGATTGTGGTGATGGCTGCCCAACTCTGTGTAACAGCAATGAATTAAACACTGAAATGAATTCCATGCTATTTAAATTATATCTCAATCAAGCTATTACATTTTTAAAATTTTAAATGTGGTTCTGGTATAAGTGACATTTTATACTAGTATGAGTCAGTATTTATAAAGTTAAAAAATTGTACATGCATATATACATGTGTGTCTCTGCATCTGTGCAGGTGTGCATGGGTTTAATGATAGGTTAGGTAAGATTTATTCTTCCTTTAGTGCTTTAATAACAGTTTGAAAATTACAAGTATTCAAATTGTAGAAATGAAAAGTTAAATAATTTTACTCTAAACAATTTTAATGCTGATATTCTATTTCATGTTCTTACCCATATTTAAATTTATATGTATCTATCTTCACATAGAACTTTTGGTGACACTAATAAATTTCGTCATTAAGAACATAGTGAGCACAGAAAATAAACAAACAAAAACAGCTTCAGCATTTAATTATCTGAAGCATCACTCATAAATTGGCATTAAGTAACTTGGTGTTATCTGTATAGAAACAGAAAATTCCAAAAAATTTCCGAAACTATTCAACATTTTACAAAGTTCTGGGGTTTTCAAGGTTTACAAATCATACTAAAAATTTCATATACAATCAGTTTTAATAACACTTGAATTCTCCAATGAGTTCTTTGGCAGCCTTCAGTTGGACTATAACTCAATCCTTTGTGCGATGTATTCCATTTTACTCTTATTGAAAAGTAGATACTTAAATAATTATTACCACATAATAGTATAATACATTATCATCACTGCACACTATTTTCAAAATTAGGATTTAATATCTCAAATCTTCTAATTGAAGCACAAAATAAAATTAATTATTCTTTGTGTCTAAAAAAATGCAGTATAACCATTTGAAATGTGGAAGGTGTGTTTAATTTGTTCACTTAGTGTGATATCACATGATTTCAATGCAGTTTTTCTTTAATCTGAAGGAATAAATTTTGGTAAATGAATTGGCCAAGTCAACCAGTAGCTTGAATTCAGTTAATAGAGGCTCAAGGTTTTATCTTATGGCTTAAGAAAAAGAAAAGTAACTATAGGATGACTCTTGAGAACATACTGAGTTCTTTACAAAAAATTCAGGCTCATAATGATATCTACATCCAAGGCTACGAGTTAGTTTAATTAAAACAGCAGATCAAGGTGAATAGTAAATGTAGAAATAGAAATCACATTTAAGACATTTAGATTCTTTCTTCTCTATGAAGCAGAATTGTTCTAATGGAGGGAAGGGGAGGGAAGGGAAAAGGAGGGAAGGGGAAGGGGGACGGGGAGGAAGGGAAAGGGAAGAGAGGGGAGGGAAGGGAAGGAAAGGGAAGGGTCTAGGTCACTTGAAAACCATCAGAGATCAAGATGGATGAGAACTTGATTTGAAAGAACATCTATGGAGGTTCACAGATAGAAAAATTTACAAATGAGAAACGAAGTTAGGAACAAAAAAAATGAAAAGAAAAAAAAATACTAGAACCCAGAAAAAGAGGTGAATATTGGTAAAATATGGTTCTCCATGAGCTCCATGTTAGTATTCAAGCACTGTTTTAACAAAGAGGTAGGGAAACAAGACTTAGGTTTCCTGGTTATGAATTCTACACCTACCATTCACCAGTAAATGTGCAACCAACACAAATCCCAACCTCTTTAGTCTTACATTGCCTCACCTGGAAAACAGGGTTAAAATTACTGTCTTCATAATGTTGTGGAATCTAGAAAGATATATATTAAAATTCGTGGAACAGTTCATGGTCCACTGCTGGTTAAATGAATGAGAAATGAAATTAAAATGGTAATAACAGCAACAGCTAACATTCACTGGGGGCTGACTATGCACCAGGGGATAATAAACCCTTTACATGAATTACTTCATTTAACTCTCATATAATCATATGATGTAATAACTATTAGTAGCCCTACTCTAGATGAGAAAAGAGAGACATGGAAATGAGAAGTACACGGTTCAAGCTTGCATAGCTAGTGGATACAAGCCCTTTAATACTCTGTTATACCGCACAGAGAAGTGAATGATTGCCCAATTAAGATGTTGTGAGCAAGGCAAAATAAAGAATGAGTTTTAGAAAGGCAATCGCTCTAGTTTCATGTCAACGTACTGTTAAAAAGACTAATATAATCCACATTGAATATTCCAAGTTGAAAGGAAAATGGGTAAAAATGCAAGGAGAGATAAAGGATCCTGTCTTTGGAGAGAACCATTATAGGAACATAAATGAAGATATTGGCCAAAGAGGCCAGATTATGAATGGTTGCAGATGCCACCCTAGAGATGCTGTACTTCATTCTTTGGCTACTGGACATCACCTATCTGTGGTTATTTGTAATCTCACTGGCAGGAAATGAGGAGAGTGAATTACAGAAGATTGAAATTAGAATAAGAATCAGATTTTAACTAGAGTAACTGAGATGAGAGATTCGGAGGGCCAAATTCTAACAATATGGATCAAGAATTAAGACAAATTGGAATATGATTTTACAAGCAACATTGTCAATTCGGGGACTCATTGGATAATGGAGAAATGAAACAGAGGACAGAGGGAAGCAACATACCATGAGTCCAAAACCTAAATGCCAACAGGAGACCGGCAGATAATGTTGACGAGGGAAGTGGGCCAGGTATAAGGCACCAGGGAGCTGGAGGGGCTGCGGCGGACTATGGAACGCATGTTCCTTCTAAAGGTGTTGTCTGCCATCTGCAGCTAATTGCTACCAACTGAGAATGTGGGACCAGTTACCAGATTGTCGGAATTTTCACAAGTAGTCTGAAATCCAAATTTTTGTTTGAGCTTTTCCTATTTTAAAAGGTTGATAAATCACTTCATTGACAAAACATGTCTGTGGACCCCATATATGTGGCTTCTCCAAAGACCATGGGCTTTGGAGCCAAAGAGAACTGAGTTTGAATACCACCTCTGCCACTAAACTGTGGGACTATGGGCAAGTAATTAATCACCCACGCATGAAATGGGGACATTAAGTCCTACAGCATATAGTTATTACAGAGCTTCAATGACAAAATCCATGCAAAGTACTTGGCATATTTATTGGCACACAGTAAGTATTTACTAAGTATATATAACTATAATGTGATACCCAGATTTCCAGATTTGGAGACTATGTAGATGGTATTGTCACCAACTGCAATGAAAAATTCAGAATAGTTTCCCAAGAGAGAATTATGAGTTCAGCTTTGGCATGTTTAGTTGAGGCACTGAGAAGAGAGGTGTGGATTAGAGGAAATAGATTGAGAGTTACCTGCATTTGGGTGGAAACTGAATTCACAGGTACAGATGTTGATGGATACTTTGGGCAAGTGAGCAAAGTGAGAAGACAAGTTCAAGGCTGGAACATTTAGGAGCACAGGGAGAGAGGAAGCAGAGAATATGTCTCATGGAGAGACTCTCTCTGTGGTTTGTAGCACTCTGTGTATTTCTCTCTCCTCTCTCTCTCTCTCTCTCTCTCTCTCTTTTTTTCTCACTGAGAGAAACAACTCATACTTTTATTTGTAGCTTTTATCCCACATTTAACTTAAAATGTCTTGGAGCACTAATACACCTAGCAGAAAACTTGTTTTCTACTTTTTTAACAAGATGGAACCCACTGTGTTGAAGACTCCTTATAATATGTCCTCATCTAACCCTTTTTTATAAATTTAGAATAAAGTCTAGTGTGGTCATGGTTACTGAATAGATTTGTTTGTAAAGTTATATTTTATTTGAGAATTTTTTTAAAAATCAGGGAAACTATGAACTCCACTGGTTTATTCAACTTATTGTATTGTTTTCTTGGCTATATATAATGTTTGTAACCCATGGAAATTGCATTGACTAACAGGATAAATACCATATACATTTATTTCCCCACAAATTCAGTTAGCTTTATTTTTGTTGAAGACTATGTTAAATTATAATACTATTCTTATTGTACTTTTTGAGAAGGAAGTTCTGATTTGAAATTTTATTTCCTTCAAAATGAAGGGCTATGCTTAGTTAAATAAAAGATTGATGATATCTTTTAAAGTATTTCCTTTTCACTGTATGTCTTATTAAAATAAAACCTGTCTAATCTTTTTGAAAAATATAAAGGTTTCCAATAAACCATCTGTTAGAGTTAAAAAAAAAAAAGACAATTCTCAGCTATCTAGAACTCTGGAGGAAGGTATAGACTGGAAAAGGATCCTGCAAGTGCTGAATCAAAGAAAGAGAAAAATACCAGGTAGGAAACTTCTGGACCAGACAATTCTCTCCCCTCCTACTCATTCAACTTGGTCATAGGGGCAGCAGCCAGGATCCCTCCCACCTCCCAGCAGTGATACAGACTCTGAAATCGCTCACAGCAGTGAGACACACCCACATCTACATCCAGACACACAGAACTGAGCCCGCAGAGACCCAGGCAGGATTTAAGCTGCTGGGAAGGATGGACTATAAAAGGGCAACAGGGAGGAATTTCCAAAATGGAAGATTAGGGAGGGAATGGAAGCATTTTTCTCCCAAAGGCAGAAGCTGCCTGAATCAACTGTTGGGGAACCCAAGGGACAGGGAAGGAAATTTCAAGGCCCAGGTCAGAGAGGGATGAAGAGTCTGAGGAAACATGGACAGAGATTGCATTTCCAGCCCTGGGTCCTGGTGACCAAGCCCCACCCTTGAGGAAACTAGCAGGAGGCAGTCCAATCCTTGCCTGGGAGGTGGCTGCAGACTGAGGCCACAAGGGGAATCCTCCACCACAAATAAAATAGGGGATAGAACTGCACATTGAACCAGTCTTTCGCTGGTGAAGGGAGGACATAGCAACCCGGGTGTTTCAGTTCCATCCAGCCAGACACCGCCCTGCTTCAAGAGGTGAAAACTTCTGAGGATGATTCAGTCAGCGAACAGCGCCATCTGCTGGGCAGGCTGGAAAGTGCAGGGGAACTGCAAGGCTTTCAGAACCTCTCCACCCTATCCTAGACCCAAGGGGGCTGGTTTACCCCCCACTCCTGCGTGGGTACCCGGCCCTGTTTTGATTGAGAAATACTGGCAACTCAAGTGGCAATGCAATGCCCTAATATAAACCCAGTCGACAACTAAATCCTACGCAAGAGAGAGAAACCAATCTTCAGACCAGAACCATCAGATGACCAGATACCAGCAAAAAATCACAAGGCATACTAAAACTCAAAAAAAAAGGTCCAGTCAAAGGAACAAATAAACATGTTGGAGGAGACAGAATCTGGAACAATTAATAAAAGATGTGCAAACAAACCTCCTGAATCAATTCAAAGAAATGAAGGAAAATATGTACAAAGAAACAGAAGATAATAAGAAAACACTAGAAGAATATAATGAAGAATTTGAAAGAATACAAAAAAACAGACACTATGGAAATAAAAGATACAGTAGACGAAATTTAAAATATATTGGAGGCACACAACAGCCGATTGGAAGAGGCAGAAGAATCAGTGAACTTGAAGATAGATTAACTAAATTCAAACAGACAAAAGAAAAAATGGAGAAAAAGATTTGAGTAGAGTCTCAGGGAATTGATTGACAAAACAAAGCACACAAACATATGCATCACGGATGTCCCAGAAGTAGAAGAGAAGGGAAAAGGACTAGGAAGAATATTCGAAGAAATAATGGCTGAAAATTTCCCAACCCTTTAAATGACAAAAATATGAAAATCCAGATAGAATAAATCTGAATAGACTCACTGCAAGATTCATACATTTGCAAGACTGTCAAATGTCAAGGAGAAAATTCTGAAAGTAGTAAAAAAAAAAAAAAAATCCAATTCACCACATACAAGGGAAGTCAAATAAGACTAAGTGCTGATTTTTCATCAAGCACTGTGGAGATGAGAAGGCAGTGGGATGATATAGTTAAGATACTGAAAGAGAAAAAATTGCCACCCAAGAATTTTCTATCCAGCAAAGCTTTCCTTCAAAAGTGAAGGCATGGGTAGGCCACAGTAGCTCAGCAGGCAGAGTTCTTGCCTGCCATGCCAGAGACCTGGGTTCAATTCCTGGTGCCTCCCCATGTAAAAGAAAAAAAAATAGCTAAAATCAATGACCTAGCTGAATAACTGTAGAAACTAGGGAAAGGACAGCAACCTAATCTCAAAACAAGCAGAAGGAAAGAAATAACAAAGATTAGAGGAGAAATTAATGCAATGGAGAATTAAAAACAATAGAGAGAATCAATTAAAAATTGGTTCTTTAGGAAGAGCAATAAAATCAATAAACCCCTTAGCTAGACTGACAAAGACAAAAAAAGAGAAGCTGCAAACAAATCAAATAAAAAACAAGAGGGAGGCATTACTACAAAGCCTGAAGAAATAAAAAATACATATCATAAGAGGTTACTATGAACAGCTGTATGCCAACAAACTTGACAATTTGGATTAAAAACACAACTTTCTAGAAACACATGAACAAGCTACACTGACCTAGGAAAAAATAGAAGACTTCAACAAACCAATCACAATTACTGAGACTGAATCAATCATCAAAATCCTACCAATAAAGAAAAGTCCAGGTCCGATGGCTTCACAAACAAATTTTACCAAATATTCCTAGAATTGACAACATTCTTGCTCAAACTCTTCCAAAAAATGGAAGAAGAGGGAACACTATGTAACTCATTCTATGGAGCCAATATTACCCTGATACCAAAACTAAATAAACACATACAAGAAAGGAAAACTTCAGACCACTCTCTCTAATGAATACAGATGGAGAAATCCTCAGCAAAATACTTACAAATCAAATTCAGCAGCATATTGAAAGGCTTATACACCATGACCAAGTGGGTTTTATTCCAGGTATGCAAGGGTGGTTCAACACTAGGAAATCAATGGAATGTACCACATTAACGAATCAAAAAGGAAAAATCACATGATCATCTGAATGGACGCAGAAAAGGCATTTGACAAAATTCAGCATCTTCTTATGATTAAAAACACTTCAAAAAGAGGAGCTGTGAAATTCCCTCAACATGATAAAGGGTATATATGAAAAATCCACAGTTAGATTCATACTGAATGGTGAGAGACTGAAAGCTTTCCCTCTGTTCTAGTTTGCTAGCTGTAGGAATGCAATATACCAGAAACAGAATGGCTTTTTAAAAAAGGGGAATTTAATAAGATGCTAATTTACAGTTCTAAGGCCGAGAAAATGTCCCAATTAAAACAAATCTATACAAAATGTGCAATCAAAGGCATCCATCCAGGGAAAGATACCTTGGTTCAAGAAGGCCGATGAAGTTCAGGGTTTCTCTCTCAAGTGGAAAGGCACATGGCAAATACAGTCAAGGTTCCTCTCTCATCTGGAAGGGCACATGGTGAGCACAGCGTCATCTGCTAGCTTCTTCTCCTGGATTCCTGTTTCATGAAGCTCCCTGGGAGGCATATTCCTTCTTCGTCTCCAGAGGTCATGGGCTGATGGACTCTGCTTCTTGTGGCTATGTCGTTCTGCTCTGCTCTCTCTGAATCTCTCATTCCCCAAAATGTTTCCTCTTTTATAGGACTCCAGAAACTTATCAAGACCCACCCAAATGGGTGGAGACATGTTGCCACCTAATCTAGCTTAACAACCACTCTTGATTAAATCACATCTCCAGGGAGATGATCTGATTACAGTTTCAAACATACAGTATAGAATAGGGATTACTCTGCCTTTATAATATGGGATTTAGATTAAAACATGGCTTTTCTAGGGGACATACATCCTTGCAAACCAGCACACCTTCAATGATTAAGAACAAGACAAGGATATCCACTGTCATCACTGCTATTCAACACTGTACTAGAAGTTTTAGCTAGAGCAATTGGGCAAGAAGAAGAAATAAAATGTATCTAAATTGGAAAAGAAAAAGTAAAACTATCATCATCTGCAGATGACATGATATTAAATTTAGAAAATCCTGAAAAAAATGACAAAGTTACCTGAGCTAAGAAATGAGATCAGCAAAGTAGCAGATACAAGATCAACATGCAAAAATCAATGGTATTTCTATACACTAGTAATGTAAAGTGTATAGATTACTAGTAATTACATTAAGGTGATTAAGAAAAAATCCATTTACAATAGCAAATAAAAGAATCAAATAGATGAGAATAAATTTAACCAAAGAATTAAAGGACTTGTACATAGAAAACTACAAAACTTTGCTAAAAGAAATCAAAGAAGATGTGAATAAATGGAAAGACATTCCATGTTCCTGAATTGGAAGGCAGAATATCATTAAGATGTTAATTCTCCCCAAATTGAACTATGGATTTAATGCAATCCCAATCAAAATTCCAACTATTTTGCTGAAATGGAAAAACTAATTATCAATTTATATGGAAGGGTAATGGGCATTGAATAGCTTAAAAAAAACATCTTGAAGAGAAGAATGAAGTGAGAAGTATCATGCTTCCTGACTTTAAAGCATATTATAAAGCCACAGTGGTCAAAACAGCATGGTACTGGCATAAAGATACATATATCGATCAATGGAATTGAATTGAGAGTTCAGAAATAGATCCTTAAATTTACTCTCAATTGATTTTTGATAAGGCTCCCAGGCAAACTCAACAGGGACAATTTGGAAATGGACAGATATGATGGCAGCATATTACTATGAGAATAATTACCAGTGCTAAATGGTGTGTAAAGGAGATGGAAAGGGGAAGTTTAGAATCACGTATGTCGTCTTTCTCCGCCGGCCCGCCGCGCGGCGCCCAAGCCCCGCAGCAGCCGAGCCGCCCGCCCTCCTTCTCCCCTCTCTTTCTCCGCCGGCCCGCCGCGCGGCGCCCAAGCCCCACAGCAGCCGAGCCGCCCGCCCTCCTTCTCCCCTCTCTTTCTCCGCCGGCCCGCCGCGCGGCGCCCAAGCCCCGCAGCAGCCGAGCCGCCCGCCCTCCTTCTCCCCTCTCTTTCTCCGCCGGCCCGCCGCGCGGCGCCCAATCCCCGCAGCAGCCGAGCCGCCCGCCCTCCTTCTCCCCTCTCCTCCCCCTCCTGCTCCGGCTGCTCTCCAACCACCACGGTGCCCTCTTCCCCCGCCTTCACCGTGCTCCTCCGCCACCAGCCTCGACAGCCTTGCTGCCCTCACCTTTCCTCCTCCAGAACAGCTGCTGGGGGAGTGGAGATAATACAGAGCAGCTCCCGGAACCACGAGGGAGATCAAAGGGACAGCGTACCCCATCCTGGAACGGCTGACTATCTGGGAGAACCAGCTCCGGTGAGATCACCAAGGGGCACGGGCTTTCCTGGGTGGGACGGCAAGCGACCGGAGTCCCTCCCTTCCACCTTCCTGGGCCAGCTGGTAGAATTGGACAGGCGGTCCCCTTAGGCCGCGGCGGCTGGTGCCCCCACCACACGAGGCCCACCGGAACAACTGAGATAGTTGGGTCGGAAATCCCCAGACTGCGGAGAACAGTGACCAGGGGATCCCTTCCAAACATGTGACTCCCCCGTCGGCTGGGAACAGTGTACTCTCCCGGGCTGCGACAGCTGGCGCCCTCCCGCCACGCTTGGTGCCCCGGGCCAACTGGCTAATTTGGCCGGACGCTCTCCTGTGCTGCGACGGCCGGCGACCCTCCCCGCGTTTGGAACCACGGGCCGGCTGGCATTCTTCCAAGACGCTTCGGTTGCCGAACCTCCCCTACGGCGAGAGTTTTCCAGAGTTGAGGGACCCACAGCAACTTTTGCTGGTGGAACCCACAGACAGGCGTGTGCCACGAGCGCCACCTACTGGGCAGGATAGGAAGAACAGAACCCAGAGATTGCGCAGAAAAATCTTTCAACCTGTGGGGTCGAACACCCGGGGAAATCTGACTAAATGCCCAGATGCCAGCAGAAGATAACGGATCACGCTCAGAAAATTGAACATATGGCCCAGTCAAACGAAGAAACCAATAGTTCAAATGAGATACAGGAGCTGAAACAACTAATGCTGAATATACGAACAGAAATGGAAAACCTCTTCAAAAACGAAATCGATAAATTGAGGGAGGACATGAAGAAGACATGGGCTGAACATAAAGAAGAAATAGAAAAACTGAAAAAACAAATCACAGAACTTATGGAAGTGAAAGATAAAGTAGAAAAGATGGAAAAAACAATGGATACCTACAATGACAGATTTAAAGAAACAGAAGATAGAATTAGTGATTTGGAGGATGAAACATCTGAATTCCAAAAAGAAACAGAAACTATCCGGAAAAGAATGGAAAAATTTGAACAAGGTATCAGGGAACTCAAGGACAATGTGAACCGTACAAATATACGTGTAGTGGGTATCCCAGAAGGAGAAGAGAAGGGAAAAGGAGGAGAAAAACTAATGGAAGAAATTATCACTGAAAATTTCCCAACTCTTATGAAAGACCTAAAATTACAGATCCAAGAAGTGCAGTGCACCCCAAAGAGATTAGACACAAATAGGCGTTCCCCAAGACACTTACTAGTTAGAATGTCAGAGGTCAAAGAGAAAGAGAGGATCTTGAAGGCAGCGAGAGGAAAACAATCCGTCACATACAAGGGAAACCCAATAAGACTATGTGTAGATTTCTCAGCAGAAACCATGGAACCTAGAAGACAGTGGGATGATATATTTAAGTTACTAAAAGAGAAAAACTGCCAACCAAGACTCCTATATCCAGCAAAATTGTCCTTCAAAACTGAGGGAGAAATTAAAACATTCTCAGACAAAAAGTCACTAAGAGAATTTGTGACCAAGAGACCAGCTCTGCAAGAAATACTAAAGGAAGCACTAGAGTCAGATACAAAAAGACAGAAGAGAGAGACATGGAGAAAAGTGTAGAAAGAAGGAAAGTCAGATATTATATATATAATACAAAAGGCAAAATGGTAGAGGAAAATATTATCCAAACAGTAATAACACTAAATGTCAATGGACTGAATTCCCCAATTAAAAGACATAGACCGGCAGAATGGATTAAAAAACAGGATCCTTCTATATGCTGTCTACAGGAAACACATCTTAGACCCAAAGATAAATATAGGTTGAAAGTGAAAGGTTGGGAAAAGATATTTCATGCAAACAACAACCAGAAAAGAGCAGGAGTGGCTATACTAATATCCAACAAATTAGACTTCAAATGTAAAACAGTTAAAAGAGACAAAGAAGGACACTATATACTATTAAAAGGAACAATTAAGCAAGAAGACATAACAATCATAAATATTTATGCACCGAACCAGAATGCCCCAAAATACGTGAGGAATACACTGCAAACAATGAAGAGGGAAATAGACACATATACCATAATAGTTGGAGACTTCAATTCACCACTCTCATCAATGGACAGAACATCTACACAGAGGATCAATAAAGAAATAGAGAACCTGAATATTACTATAAATGAACTTGACTTAACAGACATTTATAGGACATTACATCCCACAACAGCAGGATACACCTTTTTTTCAAGTGCTCATGGATCATTCTCAAAGATAGACCATATGCTGGGTCACAAAGCAAGTCTTAACAAATTTAAAAATATTGAAATCATACACAACACTTTCTCGGATCATAAAGGAATGAAGTTGGAAATCAATAATAGGCGGAGGGCCAGAAAATTCATAAATACATGGAGGCTCAACAACACACTCTTAAACAACAAGTGGGTCAAAGAAGAAATTGCAAGAGAAATTAGTAAATACCTAGAGGCAAATGAAAATGAAGACACAACATATCAAAACTTATGGGACGCAGCAAAGGCAGTGCTAAGAGGGAAATTTATTGCCCTAAATGCCTTTATCAGAAAAGAAGAAAAGGCAAAAATGCAGGAATTAACTGTCCACTTGGAAGAACGGGAGAAAGAACAGCAAACTAATCCCAAAGCAAGAAAAGGAAAGAAATAACAAAGATTAGAGCAGAAATAAATGAAATTGAAAACATGAAAACAATAGAGAAAATCAATAAGGCCAGAAGTTGGTTCTATGAGAAAATCAACAAGATTGATGGGCCCTTAGCAAAATTGACAAAAAGAAGAAGAGAGAGGATGCAAATAAATAAGATTAGAAATGAAAGAGGAGACATAACTACTGACCTCACAGAAATAACAGGATACTATGAACAACTTTACGCTAATAAATACAACAATTTAGAAGAAATGGACAGGTTCCTGGAAAGACATGAACAACCAACTTTGACTCAAGAAGAAATAGACGACCTCAACAAACCAATCACAAGTAAAGAGATTGAATTAGTTATTCAAAAGCTCCCTAAAAAGAAAAGTCCAGGACCAGACGGCTTCACATGTGAATTCTATCAAACATTCCAGAAAGAATTAGTACCTACTCTCCTCAAACTCTTCAACATAATCGAAGTGGAGGGAAAACTACCTAATTCATTCTATGAAGCCAACATCACCCTCATACCAAAACCAGGCAAAGATATTACAAAAAAAGAAAACTACAGACCAATCTCTCTAATGAATACAGATGCAAAAATCCTCAATAAAATTCTAGCAAATCATATCCAACAACACATTAAAAGAATTATACATCATGACCAAGTAGGATTCATCCCAGGTATGCAAGGATGGTTCAACATAAGAAAATCAATTAATGTAATACACCATATCAACAAATCAAAGCAGAAAAATCACATGATCATCTCAATTGATACAGAGAAGGCATTTGACAAGATTCAACATCCTTTCCTGCTGAAAACACTTCAAAAGATAGGAATACAAGGGAACTTCCTTAAAATGATAGAGGGAATATATGAAAAACCCACAGCTAATATCATCCTCAATGGGGAAAAATTGAAAACTTTCCCCCTAAGATCAGGAACAAGACAAGGATGTCCACTATCACCACTATTATTCAACATTGTGTTGGAAGTTCTAGCCAGAGCAATTAGGCAAGAAAAAGAAATACAAGGCATCAAAATTGGAAAGGAAGAAGTAAAACTATCACTGTTTGCAGACGATATGATACTATATGTAGAAAACCCAGAAAAATCCACAACAAAATTACTAGAGCTAATAAATGAGTACAGCAAAGTAGCAGGCTACAAGATCAACATTCAAAAATCTGTAGCTTTTCTATACACTAGTAATGAACAAGCTGAGGCGGAAATCAAGAAACAAATCCCATTTACAATCGCAACTAAAAGAATAAAATACCTAGGAATAAATTTAACCAAAGAGACAAAAAACCTATATAAAGAAAACTACAAAAAACTGTTAAAAGAAATCACAGAAGACCTAAATAGATGGAAGGGCATACCGTGTTCATGGATTGGAAGACTAAATATAGTTAAGATGTCAATCCTACCTAAATTGATTTACAGATTCAATGCAATACCAATCAAAATCCCAACAACTTATTTTTCAGAAATAGAAAAACCAATAAGCAAATTTATCTGGAAGGGCAGGGTGCCCAGAATTGCTAAAAACATCTTGAGGAAAAAAAACGAAGCTGGAGGTCTCGCGCTGCCTGACTTTAAGACATATTATGAAGCCACAGTGGTCAAAACAGCATGGTATTGGCATAAAGATAGATATATCGACCAATGGAATCGAATAGAGTGCTCAGATATAGACCCTCTCATCTATGGACATTTGATCTTTGACAAGGCAGTCAAGCCAACTCACCTGGGACAGAGCAGTCTCTTCAATAAATGGTGCCTAGAGAACTGGATATCCATATGCAAAAGAATGAAAAAAGACCCATCTCTCACACCCTATACAAAAGTTAACTCAAAATGGATCAAAGATCTAAACATTAGGTCTAAGACCATAAAACAGATAGAGGAAAATGTTGGGAGATATCTTATGGATCTTACAACTGGAGGCGGTTTTATGGACCTTAAACCTAAAGCAAGAACACTGAAGAAGGAAATAAATAAATGGGAGCTCCTCAAAATTAAACACTTTTGTGCATCAGAGAACTTCATCAAGAAAGTAGAAAGACAGCCTACACAATGGGAGACAATATTTGGAAACGACATATCAGATAAAGGTCTAGTATCCAGAATTTATAAAGAGATTATTCAACTCAACAACAAAAAGACAGCCAACCCAATTACAAAATGGGAAAAAGACTTAAACAGACACCTACCAGAAGAAGAAATACGGATGGCCAAGAGGCACATGAAGAGATGCTCAATGTCCCTGGCCATTAGAGAAATGCAAATCAAAACCACAATGAGATATCATCTCACACCCACCAGAATGGCCATTATCAACAAAACAGAAAATGACAAGTGCTGGAGAGGATGCGGAGAAAGAGGCACACTTATCCACTGTTGGTGGGAATGTCAAAGGGTGCAACCACTGTGGAAGGCAGTTTGGCGGTTCCTCAAAAAGCTGAATATAGAATTGCCATACGACCCAGCAATACCATTGCTAGGTATCTACTCAAAGGACTTAAGGGCAAAGACACAAACGGACATTTGCACACCAATGTTTGTAGCAGCGTTATTTACAATTGCAAAGAGATGGAAACAGCCAAAATGTCCATCAACAGAAGAGTGGCTAAACAAACTGTGGTATATACATACGATGGAATATTATGCAGCTTTAAGACAAGATAAACTTATGAACCATGTAATAACATGGATGGACCTAGAGAATATTATGCTGAGTGAATCCAGCCAAAAACTAAAGGACAAATACTGTATGGTCCCACTGATGTGAACCGACATTCGAGAATAAACTTGAAATATGTCATTGGTAACAGAGTTCAGCAGGAGTTAGAAACAGGGTAAGACAATGGGTAATTGAAGCTGAAGGGATACAGACTGTGCAACAGGACTAGATACAAAAACTCAAAAATGGACAGCACAATAATACCTAATTGTAAAGTAATCATGTTAAAATACTGAATGAAGCTGCATCTGAGCTATAGGGTTTTTTTTGTTTTTGTTTGCTTGTTGGTTTGTTTGTTGTTGTTGTTTTTTACTATTACTACTACTTTTATTTCTTTTCTTTATATTAACATTTTATATCTTTTTCTGTTGTGTTGCTAGTTCCTCTAAACCGATGCAAATGTACTAAGAAACAATGATCATGCATCTATGTGATGATGTTAAGAATTACTGAGTGCATATGTAGAATGGTATGATTTCTAAATGTTGTGTTAATTTCTTTTCTTTTTTTCTTTCCGTTAATAAAAAAAAATAAAAAAAAAAAATAAAAAAAAAAAAAATAGAATCACGTATGTCACCAGAAGGAAAACTGGAGGTTAAAACATGGGAATATGTAACAGGAAAACTTGTGGTAGACAATACCCATGATTAACTGTACAAATATTAAAAAGTTCTTTCATGAACTAGCGCAAACGTATGACACCATTGGGAGTTAAGAATAGAGGGGTTTATGGGAAAAAATGCACTTATTGTTAACTGTGGCCTATAGTTAACAGTAATATTTTAATCCTCTTACATCAATCGTGACAAATGTACAACACCAATATTACGGTTCAATAATAGGAGGCGATAAGGGGTATGGGAGGATTAGGGTTTTATTTTTCTTTCCTTTCTGGAGTAAATGAAAATGTTCTAAAATTGATCATGGGGTTGTGTGCCAGTTTGAATCTGTGGTGGACCGCAGAAAAGCCATGTCCTTTAAACGTCATTCAGTATTACTGGTTGGGAGCATTTTGATTGTTACCATGGAGATGTGACCCACCCAATTGTGGGTGGCAACTTTTGATCAGATAGCTTCCATGGAGTTGTGAGTCCACCCATTAATCCTTTAAAAGGGCAAACATTTTGGAGAGAATCGCTTTTTAGAGCCACGAGAAAGCCATGGCCGAACCAACAGAACTACAGAGCAGGTAGTCCGCCAGCCAGCAACTTTTGGACATAAAGAAGGAAAATGCCTCATGGGGAGCTTCATAAAACAAGAAGCCAGGAGAGGAAGCTGAGAGACTTCACCATGTGTCCTTCAAGCTGATAGAGAACCCTAAATTTCATTGGCCTTTCTTGAGTTAAGGAGCCTCTTGTTGGTGCCTTAATTTGGACATTTTTACAGACTTTCTTTAATTGGGACATTTCCTTGGCCTTAGAACTGTAAACTAGCAACTTAGTTAATTCCCCTTTTTAAAAACCTTTCCGTTTCTGGTATATTTGCATTCTGGCAGCTAGCAAACTAGAACAGGCTATATGCACAACTGTGATGCTATTGTGAACCAGTGATGATATACTTCGGATGGTTTGTACGCTGTGATAATATATCCCAATAAACTGCCAAAAAAAATGGAATTGTCAAAAAATACACTGTGTCCTATTTATAGGCCATATAAGCAGATGAGTAAAGCAAGCCAGTCCAACTGAGGCCATCTTTGACCAGTTAGCCACCAATAAACCTGGCCAGTGACCAACTGAACCCAGCTTAAATTGTCAACCCAGAAGGTTCATGAGTTAAATAAATGATTGCTGTCTTAACCACTATGTTTGGGATGGTTTGTTACACAAAAAAGCTAACTTACACAATGTAGTAAGAGATATTATTATATCTAAATGGAATGTAGGCCAAAGGGAGAGTTTTGTTTTGCTTCACTTTATGGAAAAGATGTTAAAATGTAACTGATTAAAAGGAAAATGTCACTATTTATATGTTTATAAATATAATGAAGACAGAGAGAGAGAAAGCCATGGAAGCAAGAAGCTGAAAGCAATGAAACCCAGAAGAGAAGGGAGAGACCAGCAGATGTGGCCATGTGCCCTGTGGTAGGGGAGCAAGGGATTGCCAGCAGCAGGTCTTCAGGAAGAAAGCAACACCTCGATGACACCTTGATTTGGACATTTTCCCAGACTCTACCCATAAGCGAATAAATTCCCATTGTTTAAGCTGAACCATTTCATGATAATTTTCTTCAAGCAGCCTAAGAAACTAAAACAATACACAATTTTATTGTTATAATAAATAAATTCAAGGTGTATCTGAATATACTTTATGAAGATGCATGTGAGGTAGGACAATTATGTTGTAATTTTCCTGATTCACAAGGTTATTAATAACTGTTAGAAAAGAAATTCATGGATGTAAACGCTGAGTCAATTTTGAAAATGCCTTTTCCTTGACCAGCAAATTCTCCATTTCCCTCTGTCATCTAAGCAATTATTATCCTCTTATTCATATAATACCGTTTTGGAAGTGACTCACATCTTTTTAAGCCACTAAATGGCTTAAATGACCTTCCTAAGAAGAAAATGAGCAAGGTTATATAATACAAGGAACACAGAACCATAAAACCAATGTTTGAATCCTCTTACTAGCTGAGTAAACTTGGGTAAAGTATGTAATCATTTTGTCATTCAATTTCCCCACATACAAACAGGGAATGGCACCTACTATGTAGGGTTAAACAAGATGGCATACAGCACTCAGTAAATACTGGATTCTCTTTCCTTTAAGCAGTGATTCTGGGGAAATCTCAAGTTTCCAGTACACTCAGAGTTAGAGGTGAGGGAAACTAGAAAGAAGCTGACCTGCTCACCAATCTATGGTATACAATCAAATGTCACATTCACAAGACTCCTTCATGGCAGATCTCCTTGGATATATTTAATATGGAATTTTCCAGAAACAGGATGTGCTCATTGATCTTTTTTTTTTTTTAATTTTTTTCTCACTGATCTTTGAACATGTGCATAGTTAATGAGCCATCCAATGAGGTTAATGAATAGTGATGGGCTGCTGGGGCAAACAGCTGTGGGAAGAAGTGACAGGCGAGCAAGACTCTGCAAGCATTTCTGCTCAAAAAGACAGTCTGTTGAGTTATGTCTGTTAAGAACAAACACAACTGTGTACCAGGCATTATTCTAAGTATTTTAACTATATTAACTCATTGACCCCTGACATCAACCCTATTAGATAAATATTATTGTTTCCCCATTTTCACTTGGGGAAACTGAAGCACAGAAAGGCTAAGTAGCTTGTTAAAGGTTACCCAAGTAGTAAGAGGCAGAAACGGGATTTAAGCCCAGGCAATCTGACTCTCAAATCCAATTCCTGGCTGGTATTCTCTGCTGTAACACTTTATGTCTGGGGTATAGCAGAGGTCCAGCCAAGTATGGGCAGAGGGGTGCTCCAGAATCAATCAAAACTCTGTTTTACTGGCCTACGTGTAACAGAATCACACTGTTGTCCCTACTATTTTCTCCCCACCTCCCACAGTAATAGAACGCCCGGTCACATGGCTGCACAGAATAGAGATTACATTGACAAGCCTTCTCTGCAACTAGCTGTAGACCTGAGATTATGACCTGGATGATGGAATATAAGTGAAAATATCCTGAAATAGTCTCCAGGAAGTTTCCTTAAAAGAAAGCTAGAGGCGGGCCGCGGTGGCTCAGCGGGCAAAGTGCTTGCCTGCTATGCCGGAGGACCTCGGTTCGATTCCCGGCCCCAGCCCATGTAACAAAAACGGAGAAACAGAATACAATAAAAACAAGAAAATGTTTAAAAAAGATGTTTCCCTTTCTTCCTTCCTTCCTTCCTTCTATCCTTCCTTCCTTCTCTCTGTCTTTCCTTTAAAAAAAAAAAAAAAAAAAAAAAAAAAAAAAGAAAGCTAGCATGCACCTTTTATCCTCTTACTATCTTACCCCTCCATCCATTCTAATGACTGGATCACAAATATCTGGGTCTTTTCTAAATTTCGTGGAAAACAGCAAGCCACAATAAAATCATATGCCCAGAGAACCTCAGTAAGGCAAATTTCAAATAAAACAAACAGCCATGTCATGGTCAAACTGCTGAAAACAAAAAATTAGGGAGGCTATTAGAAGGAATCAGAGAAAAGACAACACATACATGGAAAAAGAATAAGAATGACAGATAATTTTTTATCAGGATCTGTGGAGGCAAAACATGTTTTGCAACATCTTTATATTGGAAAAATAAATCTATCTACTGGAATTCTATTTCAAGGGAAAATAATTTCAAATAGTGAAAGTAAGTTAAGACACTTTCTGATAAAGAACAACTGAAAGAATCTGTTGTCAGCAAATCTATCCATACTTCAAGAAGTATTAGGTTATTTACACTGAATGGAAATTATAATAGATGGACACTCAGGTCTATAAAAATAAAAAATGAAGTGCACTGGAAATCGTATATATGGGAGTAACTATTGAGTATACTTTTTTCTTTCCAAATTTCTTTAATAACACCTGAACTATTTAAAGAAAAATAACATTGAATTATAGCATTATACAACACGTAGAAGTAAAACATATGAAAACAGTAGAACAAAAAATGAATGACATTAATTGAATTAAAATATTATTAGGTTCTTAAATTTTACCTGAAGCAATTCAATGTTAATTCTAAATAGTCTGTGATAAGTTAAGGGTGCAGACTGTACTACCAAGAGCAACCAATAAAAAAAAAAAAAGAAAGAAAAACCTGACACAGCTAAAAAGCCAATTGAGAAGACAGAATGAAATATTTTTAAATATTTGATTTACACAAAAAAGGCAGTAAAGGAAAAATAAACCAAAGAATGTATGACAAAAAGAAATGGCAATACTGTAGAACCATACCCCAGGATATTAAAAATTACAGAAAATGTGAGTGGACTAACACTGTAATTAAAAGGCTGAGATTGTCAGACATACAAAAAGACCTACCTGCTCTTTATATATTTATAAAGACACAAAGATTGAAAGTCAAAGGATGGGGGAAAATACACTATGAAAACAGTAAGCATAAAAAAGCTGGTGTAACTATGTTAATATCAGAAAATGTAGACTTCAAAACTAAGAGTACTATCGGAAATACATGGGGACATTTAATACAAAAAAGTAGTAATCCATCAGGAATATATAACAATCCTAAATTGTAGAGAACTAATAAGAGCTTAAAAATACATGGAAGAAAATATTGTTGGAACTAAAGTGAGAAACAGACTCCACTAGAAATGGACCCCTTCACAAATGATAGAATAAGTAGACAAAATGAATTAGTATATACAATATTTAAATAACATTATCAACTGTCCTGACTTAATAAATATTCATCAAATGCTATTCCTAAAGACACAGAATATACATACTTTTCACATACACATTAACAAGTTAATAATTTCAATAGCAGTGGGAAAACTGTTTGAAAAAATTCAATACTCATTCATAAATAAAAACCTCTTATCAATCTAAAATTAAAAGCTAATTTCCTCAATCTGATAAGGCATCTATTTTTTTTAAAAAAACCCACAAGTAACATCATGTTTAATGGTAAAAATGCTGAATATTTTCCCCTTAAGGGAGAGAATAAAGAATGTCTATCCTCAGTGCTTATATTCAATATTTTACTGAAGGGTCTATATAATACAGTAAAGCAAGTAAAAGAAACAAAAAGCATATGAGAAAGTGTGGAAAGGAAGAAATAAAGTCTTTATTCACTGATCCATGATTTTATATGAAGAAAATCCAGAGTTATAAATTATGGTAACAAATAAGTTAATTTGGCAAAATTACACGATACAAAGTCATATACAAAAATCTGAGGGGTGGGCAATGCTGGCACAGTGACAGAGTTCTTGCCTGCCATGGTGGAGACCCGGGTTCAATTCCCGGTGCCTGCCCATGTTAAAAAAAAAAAAAATCAATTACATCTCTATACACTAACAATAAGTAGATGAAAATGAAATTTTAATGCTATTTATAGTATTATCCAAAAACTGAAAATACTTAGGAAAAAATTTAACAAAATATATGAAAGACTTCTATACTGAAAATTATAAACATTACTTAGAGAAATTAAAATCACCCAAATAAATAAATATATTATCTCTTTAATATTTATATTTTTAATAAGGTTAACAAATTCATATTTAATTTAATAAATTTATTTATTTTAAATTAATAAATTAATTTTAAAAATTTAATAAATATATAATATTTACATATTTAATAAGATATAATATTAGGAAGACTAAATATTGTTAAGATGCTAGTTCTCCCAAAATTGATTTATTGTAGTACCGATAAAAAAGCCTGCTGACATTTTTTTAAATTGACAAAGTGATTCCAAAATTTATATTGACATGCAAGGGCCTTAGAATAACCAAAACAGTATTTAAAAGGACAAGTTAGGAGAACTGACACTGACTTCAAAATTTAGTATAAGGCTACAGCAATCAAGCCACAATTCTTCAGGGAATCTATGATTTGCAACCAAATCAAATTGTAATTGAGAAACTAAGCACAATGAAGTAACTAGCTCTTGCATATCTCAGTTTCCTCATTTGTTAAAAATGAATATATATATATATAGGACAGCTGTATGTATCAAGTAATATAGAAAATAGGAGGAGAAAGAAGACAAAACATGGTGTTAAGAGCTATAGTTAGTGTTGAGTTCTTACATACCAGACACCACACTACGCAACTGGTATCTATGATCACTTCTATGTCTCAAGCAGGATCTACGATTATCCATTTTTAGAGAAGAAAAGTTTAAAGGCTTCATATTAGGAAACTTGACCAGGGACACTCAACTAGTAACTCAGGAAAAGCAAGATTCAAATATGGGGTCTGACTCTAAATCTGTGCTCGTAAGTCTCATGCTATGTTGCCTCACCTAAGACAAGTTCTTTTGTGTAAAAGAACCTGAAAAGTTAAAAGTGCTGTAATTTAAGACAAGGATGGTAAAGTGAAATACACCAACTGCAAAATGTGAACTGTCTATATTTATACAAATGTCCTGAGCCTGATTTGCCCTCTGGTTCTCAAGTCTTTCCCAATATCACGTGGAGGATATTTTTAATACAATTACAAAACTTGAGTCTTAAAGAGCAAATACACCACGTGTGCTTCTAACTCCTTATGAAATCAGGAGTCATCTTTAAAACAATCCAGACATCAAATTAAGAACCCAGATGCGCTGTGATCAGACCTGGCCTACTTATCTGCTGATCAATGCCAGATGCTGGCCGAGTAATGGTTTTTTGCTGCCATGCATGTTGCAGGTACTTTACTGTATAATTCTGGAAATTTTTAAATCAAAGCTGGCTTGCAAATCTGATACTGATCACAGAACATTTGAATGTCCTATGAATATAGTTTCAAAAACTAAACTGTGGCCCAGATAATAAATAATGTATATCAGTATCTACCATGAAATGGGTCCCCAAATCAGATAAAATGTTATGTGACTCTGGCTTCCCCGTGTAAGATTATAGGAGTCTGTAGCCCAAAGTTAAGGTAAAGATTGGTATGAAGTGCAACTCTGTTGAATTTTTCAGAATTTCTAAAAATTAACCAAGATTCTATGTTCTCCTCTCCACTCCCCCAACCCTTCCCCACAACATATACACACGCAGACGGACACACATTATCCACAGGATTTTAAACACTGTCTCTAAAACCAGGAATCTCTCTGTTTTTTTCTGCTCTTGTATAATGCTATTACTTTGAAAACAATTACTATATAACATAAATCTTAACGATATTTCACTGCTCATCTTAAGTGTTTTTGAAAATTCCTCTTATAGGAAATGCAAGCCAAATTAGTCTTGGTGGCAAAGGAAAGAGGATTGGAAAACAAAGTTGGAAATTTGCAAAACCCAAGACATTCTTGGGTTCAACCACATGTATGGGCACATCCAAACTCCAAACTATGAAGGGTTCCAAATAGGAGTTGAAAGAGGATACTGCTTTGTAGAGTATTGTAATATAAGTAATTAAAAATACTAGTGTTCCTGCTCATTTAACAACTAAAAAGATATATTAGCTATACTAGAAGAATTATACATAGCCTTATCTGGAATCTAATGAGCAAATATATTAGGATTTACAGGTTAGAAAAGGATGAAAGATTAAAGGTTTAAAATGGATAAACAACACAGAACTACAAAAGAAACCTACTGAGGAATGAGAGGTTAGTGTGAAATATCATAATTTAGCTATTTGACTGTTGCTTTGAATTTGTATGTGACCCTATATTTATATAAACATACCTGCTGGATAACTATCATGTAAATAAAACGAGATGAACATTGTTGAAATGTACATATCATGGAAATCAGGTAGTGAAAACTAAAAGAAAATACTTTTGGAAGATTTTAAATTGCAAGACAATGAAGTCACTCTATATACCATCAGAAAACTATCTAAATGTCAGAAGTTTCTGCAACATTAATAAGGGAAAATATGGAATAAAGTGATACTGACATTTCTGTTGACAGTGTAAAGACTATTTACATAGAAGAAATGATGTGTGCAGCCATTAAACCTTAACTCATGACTTCACTGACTTGGCAAATAATTCAAGACCTGGGAGTTACACCCAATTGATTATCACCCTCAGCCCCCATCCAGCTGTGGATTTCATAGATTCTATCTCCAAGATACATCTCGAATTCAAATATTCTGCTTCATCTTCACTGCCAACATCCTAGCCTACGCCACAATTATTTCTCCCTCAATCTATTTAATCCGATGAGATTCTCTGTTCTTTTGTGCCCCGTTAAGTCATTCTCTAAATTGCCAACAGAATAATTTTATTAAAGTGTAAATATTATATGGCTTGCATTTTCTCTCAGAATAAAATCCAACCTCACTTCTGGGGTCAACAGGTCCTGTGTGCTTTGACTCCAGCTACCTGCCTTGACCCCTCATTCTCTAGGAGCTGACCCCACTGACCTCCATTCAGGTCCCAGAAATAACAAGCCATTTCCCACCTAGAGTCTTGCCACCTGCCATTTCTACTTCCTTGAAGGTCTCACTCCTACCTCCTTACTCTTTACCTTTTATTTTCAGCTTAAATGTCAGACAGACAAGTCTTCCCTGATCACCCCATTCTAGATACATAACTCTTTTCTTATTCTGCTTTGCGGACTCTCATCACTGCCTTCACAGCATTTTTCTTCCTTCATATTGACAAAGTTGTACATCGGTTTACCTGTCTCTCTTCTGTCTCCCACCCCATCAAGACCATGTCTTCCTGGAGGTTGACCCATGTTGGTTCCTCTCATTATTGAGTCTCAGCACCCAGCAGAGACTTGAACTCTGGTAGGAACTCAAGACATACTTGTGGAAAGAATAAACGGACGAATGACAGAGGTCATATTCTAACAGATATGTTACACAATAGGGTAGTTAGAAAAAGTATATTAATGAATATGTATTATGTTATAGGAGTTACAGTGAGAGAATATGAAAAGGATGAATATAGCCATTAAATGGTTTGATTACAGATGTTTAAATGAATAATCACTGAACGGAAATGTAGATAGGAAACTTTGTCCAGTGAAGGGCTCTGCTGAGCACCAGGGGGAAGTGAGGAGAAGGTAGCTCTTGACGAAGAGCTCATTCTATAAAAGGGGCGTCCAGAATGATATACCTGCAACAATAAGAGAACAAACTGAGGCCATACTTTCTTTGTGCAAATGCTCATGGAATGACTCCAGCCTGGGGTAGAGGGTCGGAGGGACCTACCCAGGCTGTCAACATGTGATCAGTCTGTGTGCAGCAGGCTCTAAGTGTGGCAAAGATTCAGAAGAAGAAACGATTGCTACGGGGTGGGGCAGGTCAGGAAAGCCGCATGGGAGCGTTGGGTTTGGAGCCGGGTAAGCTGAGAGTTGGCAGACAAAGACTAGGAATGATGCTAGAATCAGAGAAGGGGCTTCGGCCAATGTTTATGGAAAACTTAATTGGGACCACATTTGTTCTGTTTCTAAGAAAGCAGACAGTTTTGCAAGATAAAGCAGAGAAGAGGGAACATCTAGGAAAAGCAATAACAAAACCATCAAATGTAAAAGACCCAAGAGGATTACAGAGAAAATAGGACTTTTAATTTTTAAGAATATCCATTTGAGAGCATAAAAACACCTTAAGGACTTCTCAAATGGAACTGAAAGTCAAATTTAGGTCTAAGACAGGAAAATGAAAAATAATTAGGAACTATTCAGAGAAATGCTAAATAAAAATTTCCCTGGTTTAGACTAAATAGGTGAAAGGGCAGACAAGATAAACCTAGTTAAAAGGATGTGAATTATAAGGGCAAACATAATTGGCTCTTAGTAATGGAAATTTAGAGGTTTAGTAGAAAGTTGTGCACTTTCCTCCATATATTCTTTTCTTCAACCTATGCTTATTGAGACCAACTGTGAACCAGGCACTACTTAGGACCATACATGCTAGTGAGGAAAACAGGCTGTAAAAAAGATAAAGAAGTAGGGGGTGCATGGGTGGTTCAGTGGCAGAATTCTCACCTGCCATGCGGGAGCCCTGGGTTTGATTCCCTGTCCATACACTTCCCAAAAACAAATAAGCAAAAACAAACAAAAAACAAACAAATGGTGCTGCAATAATGGGCTGCTCACATGGAAAAATAATGAAATGTAACCCCACCATACAGCACACACACACAAAAAAAAGATAAAAGAGGTAAATGGACACCACCAGCTACTGCTATGGCCAATGAAGCAGGAAGATGACTAAAGAATTTTGGGGGCTGTCTTAAGTTGTGCAGCCAGGAGAGTCCCCTAAGGGAAGTAGTTTCCAGCAAAGGGAGCAGCAGGTGCAAAGGCCCGGGGGAGCACTGTGCTCTAGGGTGAATGGCTCCCAGAGCATGGTTCCCCAGCCCATGGAACAGCAAGAGGCCAGCAGCTGGAGAGAACAGGAAAAAGATGAGAGTTGTAAAATCTGAGGCTGGAGAGGTGGTCCTGGGCCATACTTCCTATGGAAAATCTCCAGAGGTTTGTTAAAACATGGGATCTACAATTTAGAAGGTTCTCTTTGCCTGCTGTGTGCCAAACAGACTGCAGGCAAAAAGTATGAGAAAGAAAGAGAAATCAGAAAGCTATGCCAGGAGTCTGAATAGACCAGAGGCTGGAAATCATACACAAATCATGTAACCATTCCTCTGACATTAAAAACAAAACTTTCCCTGAAAGGCCATATGATGATTGCTTTACATGTATAAAAAAGGATTTGATGTTTCACCTCATTGTGGAAATTGTGGGTCTGGAGAAAAAGGAAAGAAAGACAGTGTGGTAATTAGGTTCAGGTGTTAACTTAGGTGACAGTGCCAGTTGTTCTGTTGCTGTGGTCTTAAATCATCAGCATGTGAAATTTCATCTATGGCTGATGACATCTGCCATCGACTAAGGAAAGTGCCTTCTGCAGTGACTGATGTTATTAATTTAAACAGCTAGAGGCTTAAAAAGGAAAATCAGAAGAGAGAAAAAGAGCTCAGAGCAACGTAGACCCAGAAGTTTGGAGAAGCAGAGAGGAAACGGCCTGGGGAAACCCATTTGAAACAAGAAGCTGGGAGCAAAGACTAGCAGATGTTGCCATGCGCTTCCCATGTGATAGAGGAACCCAGATGAAAGCCAGCTGCCTTTCCTCTGAAAAACCGTAAATCTGTACTAAACAAAAGCCAGTCCATTTCTGGTGTATTGCACTCCAGCAGCTTTAGCAAATTAAACAGGAAGGAAGAAGTGGGCAATGGAAGGGAGATAGAGGTGCAGAATACCGACCATGTATTCTTGTGTGTAAGCCAGCCAACAATACCATGTGACACACGCTATCTTCTACACACCAAAAGGAAGGTCTACTTTCATAATATTCATAATTTCATCATATTAAATACCGTGCCCAAAGTCATCAGATAATCAACAGAAGTAAATTTCAACACAGATTCTCCCTCTCAAAGCCGTCTTTTAGACGAGGAAAAGAGGGAAGAAGCACAGGAGTAGATGAGGGCAAGATACTTATAAATTCAGAGTCTCTGTTTCTTCACCAGCTTAAAAAACATACACATCTATTTTTCTGAATTTTAAATGGGAAGATGTGTGTGGAGACACCTAGTACAATGCAATTTCCACTTTCATACAGAGAACATCAAGGGGTTTTGTGTATAGGTTTAACAATCTTGAGATTAGATCAGGAATAAAGTCATTAACCCTTTTCTGTGGAAATCAAGACTTCCATTGGCAGGAAAGCTTTACAGAAACTCTCTTTGGCTGCTGTGTGTAACTTCCCGAGAGATCTCACTTTCTCAATGGACTCCATAGGTACACTGGCTCTCAACCCTGGCTGTACATTGGAATCACCTGGAGAGTTTCAAAACATTCAAAGCTTGGGCCCCATCTCCAGAGATCTTGATTTAACTAGCCTGCCATCAGGACTTTTTTAAAAACTAATATGTAGCCAAGGTTGAGAACCATTGATTTCATCCCAAGAATCTGAAGTCTAAATCTTCTTGGCCAGGAGAATACACTTTGCCTTCACACTGATTTTTTCTCTTCCGTTATCGACCCAATCTTTCTCTTTGGTCCAAATATAGTACGAACTATATTTCTATTTCCATATTGCATTTTTCCTCCCAATCAAGACAGACCTATCTTTGTACTCAATATAACAATACTCAACTACAATATTTATTTGTTATTTTTGCTTGCTCCCCCCACCCACCCAATTTCCATTCCCCTTTATTTTGACAACTGTATAATCAATTTTCTTCTGAGGAACCACCATGCCTCTTTTCTCAACCTTTGTACTTTCAGTAGCATTGACTACAAATACAGCTCCAAGGAAGAGCTCATGTCTGAGGCCTGGCCACCCAGAGCATCCATGCATGGCCACAGTGATGGTTCAGGGGTCAGCAAGCATCTCAATGCAGAACAATCAGAATCAGACCCATGACTTTCGAATTATCATAAGAAGAAAAATTCCTTTTTCACTGGATTTCAACCCAGAAGAATATAGGAGCCCACTGTCCCAGCCATCTTGAGATAAATATGGCCAACATAGGAAGGGGGGGGGTAAGATTGCTGGAGACATAAAACTCAGGCATGATGCATTATTTGAGCCCCTGGATCAAGCCATGTCCGAGATCCTCATGGATAATGTAAAAGTTACCTTGCATGAAAAACAAAAGGCTACCCACACTTGTCTAGTCAATCCTCAAGTCATTCAAAACCTACTGAAAGTTGGCTTGGTTCCCTTCCTTCTCTTCTAACAGCCAATCTGCCCCACCAAGCCTGGTGAGCTGTACTCCCTACCTAGTCCTCAAATCTGTCCACTTCTACCTCCACTGTCACCTCCCTAACTCATTTCACCAGTAAAGCTCAACTAAATTGCTGCAAAATTTTTTTTCTAATAGGTTTCTTGGATTCTTGCCCTCCTCCCAACCATTCTTTCCCCTTCAGTCACAATTGCTAATTCTTCTCACACAAATGCTAAAATTCTGCCTCTCTCCTGCTAAAACCACTCAGGGTGCCCTCACCAATGCTCTTGGGTGAAGTCTAAAACCTCAACATGGTGTTGAAAGACCCAAGTTGGCTCCTGTTTCTTTCTCTTGCCTTGTATCTTCCCACGCTAATATTCTGAGATGCAACTGCATTACACTTCATTTTATTCCTCAAACAAGCAAACCTCCCTCTCTCCTTTTAGCCTTCACACATGCTCCTTACTCTCTTGCTGGAAGACTCTTCCTCTTTCAACAGTCCTACCCTACTCAGCTGGCTGCTCCTTACCCTTCAGGTCCCAGCCTAAAAATCATTTTCCTTGGAATATTTCCTGGCTATCTCCCAAAATGCCCAGTTGTGTGCGTGGCCCCTCTCCTCTGCCACCCAGCTGCCCCCACAGAGCCCTGCCCTCTCCCTGCTCACACTCGCTCCACTGTCTTGAATGCCCACTATTCCATAAGAGCCCTGCTGTCAGGCCCACGGCAGCCTCAGTAATTAGCAAAATTACTGACCCAAGTAATCAATTAAATAGTATATGTTTTACTAAATACAGATGCCATGTTTGTATGATGGAATAAAATGTAGCCATCAATAGCAATTCTTTAGAAAAATAATGATATAGGAGAACATTGATAACACAATGTTTAAAATTACAAAGGGAATGCACAGTAAGATCCAATTTTAGTTTGCTAAAAGGTGCAGTAAAAAAGACGTCAACAGATTTAATCTCAGAGCATAGGTTATCAGGGGAAGGTTTCATGTAAATATTCTTAGATTGTAAACTCTTACTGCAGGCATAGTACCCATATTCCTGAGTTGTAATGGTTATTTCTAAATTCTGAAATGCTGAGCTCTTTATGTATAACCTGGTTGGTTCCTGGAATTTCAGGAATCTGCCTGACACCTGAGACTCTACAGCTCTGAAAGTCAGCATTACCCCACTCAGCAACTGTTTAAAAAGCTGGAAAGGATATCAGACTTCAGTTAGACATAGAAATGAGATTGATCTGGTTGGGACTAAGGTAAATCAGTCTAAAAGGCAAAGGTTGATATTGACTGTGTTTTAAAACTTCAATTTCTGTGTGAGGTCAAAGGAAGAGATGTTTATTTGGTGCAAAATTTATATGTTCTGAAGCACACTATCTAATTTAACTTGTTTAATAAGTTTATTTGAACACCATAATTACGTAGAACCTTGAATAGGGAGTTAGATCTTGCTGGTTTGTACAGGTTAGGGTGATGCCCTGATACATCCCACAGTAATTTAGGCAGAGAATAAAAAGTATTTGCAATGCTTCCTTGAGGGACTGGGAGAAAAATGTGGAAATATTAAACTTTTCTACCTGGGGAATCCTTGATATTCTGCATCTATAGAATGAGGATATTATAGCACTTATCTAATGGGGTTATTATAAGGATTAAAAGAGCTATGAGTATATGGTGTTTAGAACAGTGACTGCATAGAGTGAGCGTTTAATAAATGTTAACTATTTAGTCCCTACAACAGCTGTGCAAGGCAGATGCCATTACCCCTTAACACTTAGTGATCTTAACACTATCAATTTAATAGGCAGATGAATAAAAAATATGGATGGAAAATTAGTAAACAAATGGAGGGGGGATAAAGAGCATGGGATGTTTGGGGTATTCTTTTTATTTTTTATTTGTATTCTTATATATACATTTTTTGGAGTAATGAAAATGTTCAAAATTTGATTATGCTGATGAATTGAATGCACAAGTATATCATGATACCGTGAACCATTTTTTGTACACATTGTATGATTATATGGCTTGCGAATATGCCTCAATAAAATTGCATTTAAAAAAAAGATCGATGTTCTCCTAAAATTCAAAAGAATTCTCTCTTGAGGGTGGGATTACAGTTAACTGTTTTCTTCTGAGTTTATCTGAGCCTGCAGATCTCTAGTAACCAGGAAAAAAATGGTAAAATTACTGGAAGTGCTAAACAAAGTTCTCAGCTATAACAGAAAAGAGTTCCTCTGCTTTGAAACAGTAAGAGCGGGGACAGCAGGGAGGAAAATTTCACGTGTACCCTGCTTCAGAATGACTGGATGTAAGTGTAAACTCTTTAAGAGCTGAACGTGAGGAAGACACTAAAAAAATGGAATATGATTGGGGCCATTCAAAAGAGCAGTGGGAAAGTTTCTGAAGCAAATGGGCTATTGTGACCATGAGGCCCAAGTATCCATTTTCAGCTATGTTTCTTCGATCTGCTCTTCTGTCACATAAGATGAGAATTAGGTGGGAAGGACAGAGCCTAAGAAAGTTTATAAACCAAAAATAAGATACAATAAAAGCAATTAGTCAACGCATTTTCATTTTCACAGCTTTATCTTAACCTGGGCTGTTCGTTCAAGCTTGGCTCCGCCTGGATCTCTCTGAGCTTCCTACCTGAAGAGGCGTGCAGGGTCCCAGCTGAGATCTGAAGAGCTCAGAATGAGACCCAGGACGGGATCGCATGATACTCTGTTCCAAGATAAAGACAAAAATTGTGTTCTAGCTTTCCCAAACTGCTGTGGTCTGAAGAGGTATATGTGTAAGGAGATAAATTCTGCTGCAGAGAAAAATAAACATCGTATTTCATCCTAGGATGTGTATACCTCTATTGCAAAGGATATTCATTTCTTTTAAGAAGACTTATACGGAATTATCTGCTTCTAGAATGGAAAAGAGTTTCTAACAAATAAGCCTCCCACAAATAACAACTGTAAACTCTGGACGAAAACAAGCAAACACACAACAATAACAAAAATCAATGACTGAAGGTTCTGGAACAGAAGCAGGCAGGGGGAGTCAAAACATGGAGGCAGCAACCAACCTGGGGTGAGCTCCCCTGTCTGGAGCTTTACTCTGAGGGCAACCGCAGCTGTGGCAGTGGCACAGGGAGACTACAACGCCAGAATTCAAACTTGCTCTTTCTGACCAGAGGAGCCCAAGAAGAAGCCCAGGACAGGATACCACGGAGAGTGAGGGAGAATGCTGGGAAAGCAGAGAACCAGAGAAGGGGACCCTCAACTCTGCATATAAACTCTGCCCAAGTTTGCAAACAACTCCTGAGTGAGGCAGACTGAAAGCAATGGAACCAGAGCCGAGCCCTCGCCTGCAGCAGGTATTCTGAGTTTGCAGCTTGGGTGTCACCTGCGAGATTCACCGTTTACATCAGTTAATGTTAGTTACTCATCTTGGCTGCAGTTTCCCTCCATATAAAATCATATTGTTGTAACAGTTTTGAGATATATGCTCATTCATTCATTTTCAACAAGTATCTCAAATATATTTATGTGGAAGGCAAGTGCTAAGTGCTCTAAAGGATAAGAAAAGTTGTATCTGTACCCTGCCCTCAATAAGCCTAGAACCCCATGAGGAGAGAGCAGACATGCACCCAAATAGCTAACACACAAGGCAGAACTTTATAGAAAGAGAGCTTGGTGTAGCAGAAAGAACAGACTTCACAATCAAGCAAAGCTCTTTTATATCCTGGTCCACTAGGACCTTAGAATCCCGGGATTCATCTGTAAAATGGGGTAATGGCATCTGCCTTGCACAGCTGTGGTAGGGATTAAATAGTTAACATTTATTAAACACTCACTCTATGCAGGCACTGTTCTAGACACCATATCCTCATAGCTCTTTTAATCCTTATAACAACCCCATTAGATAAGTACTATACTATCCTCATTCTACAGATGCAGAAATGAAGCAGAGAATTTAAATTTAAGAAACTTGCCCAAGGTCACCAGGTGTTGAGGGAACATAGATTCCAATGCAAGCCACAGAGCCCACTTGAATTTTAGCTGTTAACTGCTATATTATACAGCAAATAACAGTAAAGGGGCACATAGCAGGCATCCAGCAAACAGCAGAGGGTGACAGTTGAGACTGTTATTACCATGAGTCAAAAGACAGGAATGGCCCTTGAAAGCTTCTACTGACTTTTTAAAGATAAAAAGTCATATCTTATAACTAAATATATGATTTAAGAAATCAGAATTTGTGTTTCTGTTAGCTATCTCTTACCTCTTTATAAAATAAAGGAAAACACTACAATATTATTTTTTATTCTATTCTATCATGTATTTATTGTAGTATGTTAGTATAATAATTTTATTATTACATTATTTATTATTCGTTCATCAAACTTCAACCTCTCACTGCCACCAGGCAGCACTAATCAAGGCATCAGATGATTCCAAAAGGGGCGGCAGAGCTAAGTGGGAGAGATAGAATCCCCGGTCATGCACCAAGTCAGCACAGCGCTCTTGTCCCCACTGTGAATGGAAGAGGCAGGCACACAAAATTCTTCACAGCCTTTTCATATTCAAAAATCTCAGAAAAACTGTGTGTGATGGTTAATTTTAGGTGTCATCTTGGCCAGGCTATGGTATCCAGCTGTTGAATCAGACACTAGCCTAGTTGTCTCGTAGAAGGATTTTTTGATGGAATTGGCCTCTGCAATCAGTCTACTTTATGGACAGGAGATTGTTCTCCACAACTTGGTGGGTCTCATTCAGTCAACTGGAGGTCTTAAGGGTGAGAACTGAGCGTTCCAGGGATCAGAAGAACTCTGTCTCAAGACCACACTCTCCACTCCTTCCAGAGTTTCAACAAAAGGAATCTGGACTCAAGATTTTTACATCACTCTTACTGGAAGTGCAGCCTCCAGCCTGCCACACTGAATTCACACTTTCCAGCTCCCATAATCATGTAAGCTAATTCCTTATTATACATGTATTAATATATATATATATTCACTTCTTACACATATACTCTGTTGGTTCTATTTTTCAGGAGGTCTCTGGCTGTTACACTGTGCCTTGTAAAAAAGAAGAGAAGGAGAAAGAGGAGATGAAGAAAGAGAAGGAAAAAGAAATACAAACTTAGGTGTAAGCCAAAAATTAATCAACCTGCAACAAATACAGACATAAGATTTTACTTAAACCTTAATACCAATAAGTCTTAATACCATGTTTTGTTTCCAAAAGTGATACTATATATCACTTGGAACCCCAAGGTTCTCAGGGGTTCTATTTCCTAAATAATGTGGTGATTTAGGAATAATGCCAAACTTTCAAAGAATAATAATTTTTTTCCAGGCCTTGTTAATTTTATGAGGAGATGTTGCCTGTTTCTTATGTAAATACATGCAGTTTTATATGGTCCTAGGAGAATGTTTTCACCAAGCTTACACAAATCAGATACCAAAAGAAAAAACAACCCAATCCCAGAAATACATCACTCCTAAAGCCTTATTGGGGAACGTGCCTAGTTTCTGCACCATAAACATTATCACAAAGATAACTTTTATGAAGTATATTGCTATTGCCTCTAAATCCCTTTAAGATGAAAAGCATTACAACAGAAATTTGAGTCAGACAAAAGGATTTGTAGGGCTACATTATTCAAAGCTGTAAAATTCAGAAAAACAACGTCATTTAGCTAGACCCTTGGAGTTGGCTGCAACGGGAATTAACCAGAGGGCCTCTGGGCTGACATGAAGGCTTAAAGCATAGACCTTCCTTAGAGTCACTTAAAGGTTATAAAACTTTTCTCTATAAACAGTACTTGGAACAAGATGGATTTATTGACTCGGCAAGGGGCTCGTAAACTGACATATCTGAATCAAGAACTTTTAAGAATAGGGTCCCTTCGAGCTAATAGTCAACCTGTTCAATTTACAGCGAAGAAACAAAGGCTGGAAGAGATTAAATTATATGTCTCACCAAAGCCGATGTGACTAATTAATGAGCATCATAGGAAGAAGCAGCACATTTTTTCAGCACTTACCATTTCCAGAACAGTTTACTAAAGGCTTTTCCCATTCCTTACACCGACTCATAAAGTAGATACTGGCATCGTCCCCCTTGCCTCAGAGAAGCAAAAGAACTTGCAAAACAGAGATGGGTCCAGACTTTGAACCCAAGCAGTGTGACCCTAAAACCCTCATTCTGAATCCCTCACTCTACTGCCTGGAGGGGCCCACAGTCACGTGTGCTGACCCCCAGGCCAGGGAAGGACACCAAGCCTCCACATTTGGCTATGGGAGTTTTCAAGTCATGAGGTCTGTGATGCATGCTATAAAAATCCAATTTTGTGTTCTAGTAGTTATAGTCCTGGAAGAAATTAGTCCCCTTACCTGGCTGCAATACTTGCCTTCATAACTGCAGTGCAAATTATATGAATCTATAATCTCGGCACAACACTAGAATATGTCTTTACATTAATGCTCCTAAACTAAATTGGAAAAAGTAATTTCTCAAAATAGATCATGAAGCTACATATTCTCATTCTATTCTATTGATGATCATATGCCTTCAGTGACAGGCAAATGCAGGGAACCAGCACATGTATTTTAACTGCTGGATATTTTAGTACTATTGAATTCTTTTTATTCCTTATTAGTTTATGCAATGCTCTACTTCAAATCCTTCCTCTGCCTCAAAAGATAAAAATTGAGATGAAGTAATTCATCTGATGTCTGGATAGTAGTATCCAGATTTTATTTATATCTATTTTAAAATATTTATAATTTAAATATATATATATTTAAAATTCCAACAGGCAGTGATATTACACATATATGATTAGGCATGTTGTTCATAAAATGCATTGAGTTAAAAAATTTAAGAATCTCAAAGTTTTAAACCGAACATAAAGACAATGTTAATGCAGACAGTACATATATATGTAATAAAGTCAGTTTCTAATTACTTATTTATTAGTTAGCTAATGCTGCCAGAAATGCAATATACAGAAATGGGTTAGCTTTATTAAAGGGAATTTATTAAGTTACAAGTTTATAGCTATCAGGTCATTAAAATGTCCAAACTAAGGCATCCAGAGAAAGAGACCTTGACACAGCAAAGGGCCAGTAACTTTAGGGTAAGGCACGTGGCAGTGTCTGCTAGCTTTCTTTTCCTAACTTCTCCTTTCAAACAGCTTCCCCAGGGTTGTTTTCTTCTGCATCTCCAAATGTCTGGGTTCGTGTTGGCTCTGAAATGGTTTCCCAAATTGGTTCCTTCTTAAAGGACTCCAGTAGGTAACACCCCCCTTGAATGGGTGGAGACACATCTCCATGGAAATCATCTAATCAAAAGGTCCCACCCACAATCAGGTGGGTCACATCTCCATGGAAACAATTCAATCAAAAAAATCCCACCCAGCAATACTGAATCAGAATTTAAAAACACCGCTTTTCTGGGTACACAACAGTTACAAACTGGCACACTTATTTTTGACATTGTTGTTACCACTTAATAAGATACATATAAGAAAATACTGATGGCACTTTTACTTTTATTTCTTACCACCTCCATGGTAAACAGAACCAGAAACTACTTTTCAAAGGTAGCTCTCATGAAAGTCAAGGAGAAATTCAAAGAAAAAGAGACTGTGGATGAAAGATAAAAACGTGGGTGCAGACAAGCAGACTCCTTCCCGAAGGAGCGCATAAGGGATAGTTACTGCAAAGCTGTCTTCTGGGTCTGCCTGGCTTAGAATTTTGGGAAAGGGGTTAAAAAGAAGACAGGAGTGAGAGAGAGAGGGTGCGAGGAAGGAATTCAACCTCTGGCGATATGGCCAGGCCAAATGGAAAAGAATCCTTGAAGGGAACATGATAAAGATGAAAAGGACGGAAAAAAAGATAAGAACTTGCCACTTACACTGTCCAGAGAGGAAACCCAGTCTTAACAGCTTTCAGACTTTGAGTGCTAGTCATAAATGGATTCCACAGTGCTTAGGAAAAAAAATTCAAGAGGATTGGTTTCTAGCTTTCTCCAGGCTTAACATTTTTTGGCAGGGACATTAACAAGTTTTAGAACCCAACAAACTGCATTTATTTTCCTCATGACTATAGTAACAAAGAGGTTCTTTTAAAGCAAACATAATGAATTTATTTGAAATTGTATATTCAGAGATAGTATAGGAAAGCGATTAAGAAGACAAAAGCCAAAGGTTTCAATTTCCTGCTCTGCGAACTGAGGCAAGTTGTTCAATCTTGGTGCCTCAGTTTCCTCATCTGTTAAATGGAAATAATAAAAACACTGGCCTCGGAGGCTTGTTTTAAGGATCCAATGAGTTAGTAGACAGTGAATGATATTTGAGTGTTGACTTTTATAATTAATTTATTTAACAAATATTTGTTTACCTCTTACTTAACACAAAGCAGAGCTGAAAGGTAATGCTCACACACAGCACAGGGAGGAGGTGGGAGGAAGAAGACGGATAAGATACGTTTCTCACCTCCAAGAATAAGACGGAGGTAAAGAAAGTAGAATCAATGAAAAAATGCATAGGAGTAAAGGAAAAAGAAAAGGGCAAGGGTCAAGTGCTGGACCATTAATTAAACCCTTTTAATTTCATCCATCTTTGATAAGGCTAAACATCATTATGAGTTTTCATATAAAGACCATTATTAAATTCATCTTCATCTGTTCCGTTCTAGATGATCACATTTTCTTGACAACATGGAGGAACTAATGGGCCATCGGATGAAGGAGAAAGGTCCCAAGGCTGTCCCATGGATATCCAGGGCTTAAATTTCAATCTGAAGGCTAATGCCTCTGTGTTTAAATTTCTGGCCCAGACTTCTCTTTCCATTCATCTAGCCAACTGTCTAGCTGACATCTTCACCTGAGTGTTGTGTGGGTCTCCCAACCCCAACAAGTCCAAATATAAAACCTAGTTCCAACTTTTCTTTCTCTTCATGAATAGCACAACAAACTATAAAGTTACAGAAACCACACACTTGCCACCCTTCATAACCTACCCATCGCCAAGTCCCCTCCATTTCACCTCTGAAGTTCTTGCAAATCCATCCACTTCTATACCTTCTTAATTCTACTCCTCTATTCCTAGCAGCCAACATATACTCCCTGCACTTCTAGAACAGTTCCCTAAGTCTCCTGATCGCCACTTTTACCTCCCTCCAAATTATACTCCACACTGATCCACAGTGAAATCTTCAAATTCCCCTGCCTAAAGAAGTCAATGGTTTAATAGCCACATCAACAGTAGTAATCATTATTAAAATAATGATAAAGTAGCTCATATTTACTGAGCTCTTAGCCAGGCACAATGCTAAGCACCATGCCTGCATCATCTCATTTAATCCTTGGAGTGACCCAGTGAATTTGGCATTATCATCACCCCAATCTTACAGGTAAAGGGACTGAGGCCCAGGAAGGTTAAGTCACTTTCCTACAGTACGAAGCTACTAAGTGAGTAGTGGACCAGGCTTCAGATCCCAAGACTGAATTCTTCACCCTGGCCCCTAAAGCCCAGGATGTCTTGACCTACAGCCTTCAGCTTCCTACCACTTACCCTCCACCTCAACTCTTCGCTCTCGCTGACACCCTCAACTGTGCCCTCCTCATTCAGGGTCACCACACATGGGACTCTCTCCTGACCCACCAAGGCTGGGCAGGTCCCTTTTGTAGCTTGTCGAGGCACCTGTACCTGCTTGTGGTTTTGCATTTACTTGAGTGAGGACCATGGTTAGGTGCACCCTTGCAGCTTTGCTAAGCATTACATCCCCAGCACCTAGCATGGTGCCTGGCATCCAGGTGTCCGGCAAATAATATTGACTAAGAAACTGAACAATCAGTGAAGGAAAATACCCGGCGTCTTGTTTAAGGGCCATCATTTATAATTGTAATTTTTGTCACCACCTCTCTGGACCTTCAGGGTCTCATTTCAACTTTCTGGTAATAATAATAATAATAATAATAATAATAATGCACTTGCCATTTTCAAAGCTTTTTCACAAAAATCTCATTTGATCTTGGAAGAGCCCTACGAAACTAGCAATATCATCCTCACCCACCTTTACAAGAAAAGGAAATAAAGGATTGGGCGGGGAGGGGAGATAATGATTTGTCAGCAATCAGGCCAGCCCTTGAGTAGAGTGCATAGCCTGCAACCAGAGTCGAGGTGGCAAGTGTGGGAGAAAGCTCTGGAAAACTGCAGCATACACTATGGAAAAGTGATGACTGATGCTGCCTGCACAATCATCAGCCTCTGGCGACACTGCCACATCTTCCTGCTTGTGGAAGAGAGTCAAGCCTGGAAAGCAAGGGAAGGATAAGCTGAGGATGAAGAGTGGGACTGCACCAAGCACGTGGAACCCCATCGCGTTGGTCAGCCACTCACTGCAAGAGCTCATCACTAGGGTGGGGGCAAAACGGCTGGCCAAAACCATCCTGCTCCCGCCTGAGTGAGCAGGAGCCGGGAGGCAAGAATCTGCACTTCTCCAGCTGACTCAAAAGGAGGAAAGACACTGATGAGGGGCTGCTGATCACAGGTGCTGCTCCTGGCAACCCCGAGGCAACCCAGGCTACCTGGGAGGGCAGGGGCCTCATATCGACATCTACCCAGTACCACTCCTGCCTCCAGACTCCCAGCCAAGGGCAGTTCAGGTGACCCTCAGGCTTGGGCTTTTCCTTTAACCTCTGTGGAGGAGGAGACTCCAGTTTATGTGGCTGTCAGTGTCATTTCTGGGGATCAGGATCTTATATTCTGGTTTTAAGATAAAAACTCTAATCTCATATTATTCTCACATCAAATGTTTGAAGTAATCCTTTCTAGAACATCCCTCTGTTCTGAAGTAATCCCTTCTAGAACATTCCCAGTCTTGAGTAGGAATGGCAATAAAACTTTCTCAAAATACAAACTTGTTCAAAACACAGACATGGTTATCTGTCTACCTCTTCAGATAGACTGAAACTGCTCTTAACAGGAAACCTTTTATTTTTATTTATTTAAATAACAGTAGCCCTAAAAATGTGACTTAGCAGGTAACATGAATTTCCTAAGACTTTATAAAATTAACATAAAAACAAAAGAGGTGAACCTCACGTTGAATTTTTTTAAGGTAAACCTGTATCAAAAATGAAATAATTTAGCAAAATAGGAATTCTTTTTTTTTAAATTTTTATTAATAAAACCAATCAACACACAACAGGAACATTGTCAATGTATGAACATTCCATACTTGGTGTACAATCAATGGCTCACAATATCATCACATAGTTGTATATTCAGTACCATGATCATTTCTCAGAACATTTACATCACTCCAGAAACGAAATGAAAAGAATGAAGAAAAAACACATACCATACCACTAACCCCTCCCTCTCTATGACCACTAGTATTTCCCCTCTACCCAATTCACGAAATAGGAATTATTAATAAGTGAAACTTCACCATTAGAGATTTCAATTTATTATAATTATTCATTGTCAATGCATAAATTAAAATCACAGAAATTCCCACATTATGTCTAGCAGTCAAACATTTTCAAGCTATTATAGCAAAGAGCTAAAAATAAGAACCATCTTCTATTTTTTGTTTTATAAATGGAACAAAATGGGAAATTCTCTGTATATTTAAAGTGCAAGGGTAATCAAATTGGGCACAAATTAAAAGGGCAAATGAAAGGTATCCCTTGAGTAATAATATTTACCTTCTGGACATTGACAGGTGAATCCACTGATATTAGAAATACACGTTGCTCCATTTCTGCACGGTTCTAGGATACAATAATCAATCTTGGATTGGCAAAGCTCTCCAGTATAACCTGAATAAAACAAGATATACATGTTATAAAATATGTTTTCCCAAAACCCCCATGAACTATCCCCATTATCTGATGGATTCAAGTGGCATCCATTCAAGTAAGGCAGCAGTAGGCTTTCGCTAAAATCCCCCAGCCACAACTTGATCCAACTTGGTTTTACAACTAGAAAGGATGATAGTACAAAAAGTTTATTTGGCAAAATTCTTCATTGTAGAAAATCTTTTCTTCAGCATTTAGTCTGCATCTTCTTTTCAAATACTGGACAGGACTCTAGGAAGCCTGAACTGAAACCACTGTCCCCACTGACTGCTACATCCTGAAATGAACAAGACAGAATTTACAAAGTTCTGCTTGGCCTGTGAGATAATGGCCACTTTCTTTGGGTCATCACAAATACCTACTTAAAAAGGCACTAGGAAAATGCATAGGTACTAAAATTTTAATTTAAGAATTAATAAATACTTTAGAGCTAAAAGAATCTTTCCATGTTGTGTTCCCTATCCCTTCATTTTAAACATAAGGAGACTGAGGCACAAACCACATTAAGGACATTAGCGTATTAATCTTAGTCGAGTCCCAAATCCAACTCAGTAAATTCTCCAAGAAGTAAGCCTGCTATGATGATTTTGCTGCATAGTAATGTCACCACACAAGAGTGACGAGGAAATAGGATCTAAATCTTTTGGACACCTGTGCAGCCAAAAAACTTTAAATAAATTCCAAATATCTTTTATTAATTTGAAAACAATGCCCACCAGGGAAACATGTTTAAAAAACAACATGCTAAGATGTTTTTATGTGATAGTGGGAAACTGTTGCAAACCAAAGTTTGTAAAAGGCAACTTGTAAAAAAAGAAAAAGAAAAAAGTTTGCTGTTGGCTATATTTGAATTCTGATAGTTCTGTTAATACATTTGGATAATTCCATCAGAATTGTTTATGTTCAGACATTTTCTATACAATTATACTCATACTGTAACATTTTATCTTTCTAGGAAGGTTTTAAGTACATAACACTGTTTTTACCTGAATTGTTAGGTTTGAAAGACTATCTGATATTTGCAAAATTAAGTCAGTGATATCAGAAGAGAAGTAGATGATTTGCCTGAGTTTCAAAGGAACATAAATTACAGGAAATGTAGGAGTATTTACTTGAAATCCTACTCTTTCTCACATGCTTTAAAAGAGTATAGGAGAGTCTAGCTAGTGGGTATATGAATAATGGGTAAGGTATGCAAGTGAACTAGCAATCCAAACATCAGGGACAAAAAGCTATATCAAAGTTTCAGAGAAGAACATTTTAATATTATAAAATTATGTTAATATTATATCATTCAAAGAATTTCAGGAAGATGGTAGAATAGGATAGGCTATTCCTTGCTCCATGGAACAACTAGAGAAGTAACAGAAAAACAACCAGGACAGTGACCAGGGAGGATCTTCTACACTATATAGGGAGATCGTGGGTGAGAGAATAGGGTGAGTAGACTTGGCTATGACTCCACCTAGGGCAAGTGACAGCACGCAATAAGGACAGGGCCCTGAAGACATGGGGGTCTCCTGCACTCCAGACCACCCCTGCAGATAGCTTGGAATATCTTCCTTCTCAGTTTCACAGCCAGGAGCTCCCGTGGGGTATGCAAAAGCCAGCAGATCTCCCAGCCAGTGCACAGCTCCTGATCCCTAAGACAGGCAGCTGTGGGTACCTGGTTTTTTAACAGAGACTGGGGTGCCCTTCATTTGGGAGGAGGAGGGAGGATACAGAGCAGAGCTGGTCTGACCACTGGTCCATGAAAGAGACTAATTGGGTCCTGCTAACATTCCTCCTTTCCTCAGGGAGGTCTGTAGCCCCCGGGCATGCACAGGCAGAGAGGTGCTGCTGAGGAAGCAAACCAAGCTGCGCAGCCCCTCCAGGCAGTTCCAGGTTGGCTGTGGGCAGGGGCAGTTCAAATATCCATTCCCACAGCCCAAGGCCATCCAAAGCAGGAGCCTGGAGGACCACCAGACCCATCAGATGGACAAGTGGAGTCACTACTGAGGTGCACCCTGGCCTCTCCCCAGCCCTGAGGCTGGCGACTTTCAGCACACACCAAGACCAGTGGACCTGTTTGAAATTGCATGTGCTCTCCATCCTGCTCAGACACCTGCCACAACCAGGGAGAGGTGGGCCTGAAGCAAGAGGTGACCATCTGCTGGGAAGATGAGAAAAACTGAGTTTGGCAAACTATTTACCTAGCTTTCAACAGTTCTTCAAGTAGAGTTACATCTCCTGCCTGAGATCTGAATAAACACAGTTTGTCGAGGAATTACTGACTGTGGTAGTTAGATTCAGTTATCAACTTGGCCAGGTGAAGGCACCTAGTTCTGTTGCTGCGGACATGAGCCAATGGTACGTGAACCTCATCTGTTCCTGATTACATCTGCAGTCGGCTAGGAGGTGTGCCTGCTGTAATGAATGATTTTTTACTTAATTGGCTGGTGCTTAAATGAGAGAGCTCAATGTAGCACAGCCCAAGCAGCTCAGCCTACTTCATCTCAGCACTCACAGCTCAGCCCAAGCCTTTGGCAATGCAGAAAGAAATCACCCCAGGGAAAGCTGCTGGGACCCAGAGACCTGGAGAGAAGGCCTGCAGTGATCACCCTGTGCCTTCCCATGTAAGAAAGAACCTCAGTTGAAAGTTAGCTGCCTTTCCTCTGAAGAACTAATGGAATAAATCCCCTTTTATTAAAAGCCAACCCATCTCTGGTGTGTTGCATTCTGGCAGCTAGCACACTAGAATACTGATGAACCAAGAGCAAAAGGAGACATTCAACACAAGCTCAAGCAAATACAAAACATTAGACAAGCAAGGGGAATCAACTTTCAAAATAACCTTATCAGGATAATCAAATGACACAAAGCCAAGAGAAAATCACAAAGTACATGAAGATGACATGTACTTTGGCACAGTCAACTGACAAAATTAAAACACTAGCAGAGACACAGAATATGGAACTAATCAAAGCTGTTCATATAAATGTCCAAAATAAATTCAAATGGTTGGCTAATGATACAAAGGATATCAAGAAGACACTCAAGAGCAAAAAGAAGTATTTGAAAGAGTAAATAGGAAACTAGTGGATCTCAGAGAGATGAAAGATACTGTAGACCTAATTAAGAACATATTAGAGACACAACAGCAGACTTGAAGGGGCAAAAGAAAGAATAAGTGAACTGGAGGACAGGAAAAATGAATCCAAATGTATAAAAGAACAAATGGCAAAAAATAGATGGAAAAATTGGGATTGGATGTCAGGGAGATTGTGGACAACACAAAGCACACAAATATAAGAATTACCAGAGAATCAGAAGGAGAAGACAAGACAAAGGGCTAGGAAGATTAGTTGGGGAGATAATTGGGGAAAACTTCCCAACCCTTATAAAAGACATAAATATGCTAATTGAATAATCCCAATGAACCCCAAATAGAATAAATCCAAACAGAACCCCTCTAAGATACATACTAATCAGACTCTCAAATGCTGAAGAGAAGAAGAAAGTCATGAAAGCAGCAAGAGAAAAGCAACTCACCACATGTGCTGGTCTGAAAGGACTATGTACCCTAGAAAAGCTGTGCTTTAATCCTGATCCAACCTTGTGGAAGCCGCCATTTCTTTTAATCCCTACTCAACACAGTAGGTTGGGCACCTGATTAGAGTATCTCCACAGAGATGTGATGCACCCAATTGTAGGTATTAACTTTTGATTCAAGGGAGATGTGACTCCACTCATTCCAAGTGGGTCTTGATTAGTTTACTGGAATCCTTTAAAAGAGGAAACATTTTATAGAGACCCATGAGAGCCACAAGAACCACAAGAGCCCATACAGCCAGAGATCTTTGGAGATGAAGAAGGAATATGTTCCCAGGGATGCTTCATGAAACAAGAAGCCTGGAGAGAAAGCTAGCAGACGTCATCATGTCCACCACGTGCCTTCCAGTTGAGAGAGAAGCGCTGAACTTCACTGGCCTTTCTTGAGTGAAGGTAACCTCTTACTGGTTCATTAATTTGGACATTTTTACAGACTTGCTTTAATTGGGACATTTTCACAGCCTTGGAACTGTAAACTTGCAACTTAATAAATCCCCCCTTTTTAAAAGCCATTCCGTTTCTGGTATATCACATTCTGGCAGCTTGCAAACTAGAACACCACATAAGACTAAGTTCAGACTACTCAACAGGTACCAAAGATATGAGAAGCCTGTAGTAGGCTGTATTTAAATTCTGAAAGGATTATGTACCTAGAAAAGTCTAGGGTATTTAAAGAGAAAGACTTCCAGCCAAGAATTCTTTATCCAGAATTCCACAAAAGAACCAGAACTTTCACAAATAAATGGAGAATAAATAACACATACTTAAACAATTGATGGATCAAAGAAGAAATTGCTAGAAGAAATCGGAAAATGAGAATGCAATGTATCAGAACTCATGGGATGCAGCAAAGGCAGTGCCAAGAGGAAACTTTATTGCCCTAAATGCCAATACTTAAAAAGAAGAAAGAGAAAATATTGAGGACTTAACTGCTCACCTGGGGAACTAGAGAAAGAACAGCAAACTAATCCCAAAGCAAATAGAAGAGGAGAAATAACAAAGATGAAAGCAGATATAAATGAATTATTCATTGCAGGAAGCACTCTCCTTAGCCGACCACAGATGCAATCAGTGATACATGAGTTTCACATGCCAATGGTTCATGTCCACAGCAACAGAACTAGGCACCTTCACCTGGCCAAGTCAACACCTGAACCTAACTACCATAGATGATAACACTATTCCTATACCAAAACCAGATAAAGATGCTACAAGAACGGAAAATTACAGGCCAATCTCTCTAGTGAATATAGATGCACAATTTCTCAGGAAAATACTTGTAAATCAAATCCAATGACACATTAAAAGAATTATGCACCATGACCAAGAGGGACTTATATCAGGCATGCAAGGGTGGTTCAACACAAGAAAATCAATGTAATACAACACATTATCAAATGGAAAGGGAAAAATCACATTATCATCTCAATTGATGCTGAAAAAGCATTTGACAAAATGCAGCATTCTTTTCTGATAAAAACACCTCAAAAGGTTGGAATCAAAGGAAACTTCTTCAATATGATAAAGGTCATACATAAAAAATCCACAGCCAGCACCATACTTAATGGTAAGAAACTGAAAGCATTCCCCCCAAAATCAAGAATAAAACAAGAATGCCTACTGTCACCACTTGCACCAGTCTGAATCTATTATGCACCCCAGAAAAGCCATATTTTAATCCTGATTCAATCTTTTGAGAGAAGTCATTTCTTTTGATTCTAATTCAATGTTGTAGGGTGGAAACTTTTAATTTGATTATCTCCATGGAGGAGATGTGGCACATCCAATTCTGTGTGTGATCTCTTAATTAGATGAGATGTGAGTATACCCATTCACAATGGTTCTTGAATAGTTATGGGAATCCTTTAAAAGAGGAAACATTTTGGAGAACAGTTGCTTCAGGAACAGATACATGGATTTCTGGAGATGCTGGGAGCCCAGCAGACGTCACCATGAAATGTTAAGCCAGCCAGAACCTCGAGAGAGCCAAGGGAAACCAAGAGATGAAAGCCATAGAAGCAAAGTGATACACCCCCACTGAAACAGAGGCTGAAAGCAATGGTACCAGGAGCAAGGGACCAGCAGATGCCAGCCACGTGCCTTCCCAGCTGACAGAGGTGTTCTAGACATGATGGCCTTCCTTGAATTAAGGTATCTTTCCCTGGATACATTAGCTTGGATGTTTTTATAGGCTTCGAGCTGTAAACTTGTAACTTACTAAATTCCCTTTATAAAAGCTGTTCTATTTCTGGTATATTGCATTCCAGCAGCTTAACAAACTAAAACACTACTATTATTCAACATTATGCTAGAAGTTCTAGCTAGAGCAATCAGGCAAAACAAATAAATAAATAAATAAAAGGCATCAAATCAGAAAGGGTGTAGTAAAATTTTCATTATTTGCAGATGATATGATCCTATGCTCGGAAAATACTGAGAAATCTACAACACAGCTACTTGAGCTAATAAATTCAGCAAAGTGGTGAGATACAAGATTAATGTGCAAAAAGCAGTAATGTTTCTATAAATAGGTAATGACGTAACTGAGGAGACAATTAAGAAAAAAATTCCATTCAAAATAGCAACTAAGGGGGTGCAAGGGTAGTTCAGTGGTAGAATTCTCACCTGCCATGTGGGAGACCCAGGTTTGATTCCTGGCCCATGCACTTCCCCCCCAAAACAAAAATTTAACAAATGGTGCTGCAATAATGGGATACTCACATGGAAAAAGAATGAAACACACACACACACAAATAGCAACTAAAAGAATCAAGTTCTTACAAATAAACTTAACGAGGGATGTAAAGGACCTGTACACAGAAAACTATGAAACATTGCTAAAAGAAATTGAAGCTCTAAATACATGGAAAGACATTTCATGCTCATGGATAGGAAGGTTAAATTTCATAAAGATGTCAATTCTACCCAAACTGATCTACAGATTCAACACAATACCAAATAAAATTACAACTACCTACTTTGAAGACTTGGAAAAACTATCATATTTATTGGGAAGGAGAAGAGACCTCAAATAGCCAAAAATATTCTAAAAGAGAAGAATGGAGTGAGGGCTAACACTTTCTAAATTTAAAGTTTATTATAAAGCCCAAATAGTCAAAACAGCATGGTACTGGCACAAAGTTAGACACATTGATCAATGGAATCTAATTGAGAGTACAGAAATAGATTACCAAATCTATGATCAATTGATCTTTGACAAGGCCCCCAAATCCACTGACCTAGAACAAAATAGTTTTTTCAATAAATGGGCCTGGAAGAACTGGATTTCAATAGCCAAAAGAAAGAAAGAGGACCCCTACCTTATACCCCATACAAAAATTAACTCAAAGTGGATCAAATATCTAAATATAAGTGTTAATGCCACAAAACTCCTCCAAGAAAATATAGGAAAACATCTTCAAGACCTAGCAATAGGAGGTAGTTTCTTAAACTTTACACCCAAAGCACAAGCAACAAAAGAAAAAATAGATAAATTGGATCAAAAACTTCTGCACTTCAAAGGATTTTGTCAAAAAGGTGGAGAGGCAGCCAACTCAATTGGAGAAAATATTTGGAAGCCACAAGTTGGATAAGGGTTTTATACCCAGTATATATACAGAAATCATACAACTCAACAACAAAAGAACAAACAACACAATTATAAAATGGGCAAAGGATATAAATAGGCATTTTTACAAAGAACAACTACAAATGGCTAAAAAGCACATGAAGATATGCTTATTCTCATTAGCTGTAAGGGAAATACAAATCAAAACTACAGTAAGATATCATCTGACATCTATAAAAATGTCTGCTATTAAACAAACAGGACACTACAAATGTTGAAGAGGATGTGGAGAAATTAGGACACTTATTCACTACTGGTAGGAATATATAATGGTACAGCTGCTGTTGGAAGACAGTTTGGCAGTTCCTTAGAAAACTAAATACCAAGTTGCCTCACAGTCCAGCAATATCAACACTCGGTATATAACCAGAAGAACTGAAAGCAGTGACACAAACGGACACACACACTGATGTTCACAGTGGTATTATTCACAACAAAAGGAGGAAATAATCCAAGTGCCCATCAACAGATGAGTGGATAAACAAAATGTGGTATATGTATATGATGGAATATTATGCAGCAGTAAGACAAAATAAGGTCCTGAAGCACACACCACCATGGATAAAACCTGAGGACATAATACTGAGTGAAATAAGCCAAACACAAAAGGAAAGATACTGTATAATTTTGCTAATATGACCCTGGTAAAGGTAAACTCAGAGTCTTATGATATAGAATATAGGGGACAGAGAGATACACAGAAGCTAGAGATAGGTGAACGGTTGTTAAGAGGTTGAACTCAAGTCTATGGGAATGGATAGAAATGATGGCAGTTCATTAGTAGGTTTATTAAATAATATTACCACACTGAAGGTGATTATGATTGAAAGCAGTTGTATAAAGCCCTGCATTTCACCAACTAACACTACAAATAAAAATATTTTTTGCATGAAAAAAAACAGGTATAACCCCCCCAAAAAACTATGTTAATAATATATTTTCAAATGAATGCTCTAAATTCAAAATGAGGGAGAGTGAGTTGTTTTTAAGTGGAGTTGCTACAGTTTTTGGCTAAAAAAATAGCTGATATTTATAACAGAGCACCTAATTTCCTACCATACAATACTATTATTTCATCTTCTCTGCAGCCATATAAAGGCAGTTGTGCTGGTTTGAAAGTGTTGTGTGCCCCAGAAAAGCCATGTTCTTTAATCCTCATTCAATATTGTTGGGTGAGATTTTTTTTGATTAAGTTGTTTCCATGGCGATGTGTTTCTACCCATTCAATGCAGAGTTGCTTACTGGAGTCTTTAAGAGGGAACCATTTTGGAAAAAGCCAGAGCCCATACTGCTGACAGAACCCACAGAGCCAGAAACCTTTGGAGATGAAGAAAACGCCCCCAGGGAAGATGTTTGAAACGAGAGGCCAGAGACCCCAGCAGATACCAGCCAGTGCCTTTCCAGCTGACACAGGTGTTCCAGACTCATCGGCCTTTCTTGAACCAAGGTACCTTTCCATGGATGCCTTAGTTTGAACATTTTTATGGCCTTAGAACTGTAAACTTGCAACTTCATAAATCCCTTTTTAAAAGCCATTCTGTTTCTGGTATACTGCATCCCAGCAGTTTTAACAAACTAAAACATCAGTATTGTTAGAGTCATTCCCACTTTCCAGATGAGGAAACTGAGGATTAAAAAACATAGGTAGGGTGCTTGCCTTGGCAGCACATATACTAAAATTGGAATGATACAGAGAAGATTAGCATGGCCCCTGCGCAAGGATGACACACAAATTGTGAAGCATTCCATATTAACAAAAAAAAGCTTAGACTAGAGTAATTTTCCAGAAACCTACAACCTTCAGATGGGTCCGTGGTCCAGATAAGTCCCGAAACCTAGCCCAGCCTCTCCAGAATATCAGATAGTTCCATCTCCCTACCCCATATTAGTGACAGACCCTTCCAATATGAAAAATTTAGAATGGCCATAGCCCAAACACCCCTAAAAAGAGGGATGGAAGGATCAAAGGTGATGGTGGAGTTATACAGAGAAGATAGGATTTAACAAATAAACATGAATGTTGAATCATTAAATTGATAACTTTTAGTCTCCAGTATTTTAGAGCAGCTAGAAGTAAAAACCTAAAATTGTGGGATTGTAACCCATGTCAAACTCTGAAATATGTTCTATAACTAACTGTGGTGCTGTGCTTTGAAATTTATAGCTTTTTTGTTTATACATTATCTTTCACAAAAAAAGAAGGAAAAAAAGCCAATTGTGATGATAAACAAATATTTAAGCCCTATAGCCTCCTACATTCTGGAGCAGCTAGAAGAAAAAAAGGATAATATGGTAGCCTATGACAAACTCTGGGATCTGTCCTGTAACTACTTGTTGAAGAGTGTTTCGGAAACTATTGCTTTTTTATTTCTTTGCTTTGTATATATACTATACAATTAAAAAAAGTTAAAAATTAAAAAAATAATATAAGAGCTATATTTATATATCTGAATTTATCTATAACATTATTTTAATAAATGGGCATTATTATCTTATGAATAAACTCCACTAACTTTAAAAAAAAGGCTTAGGTAATTTGTGCACTTACACCACTAGCGAATTGCCTAGTACAATTGCAGCACATGCAGTCCAACTCCTGCGCCCACACTCTTACAAACAACATTATGCCAAAGGCAATATGCATCACATCATCAACAAACATACATTTAAATGGAAAAATAGCAGAAGATAATGGATTAAAAAGTACAGTCACAGATATAAATATCTATCAAAACCATAAATATTCGCCTGTAACTTACAGCCTACGTAGCCCTATGTAGTTTTGCTGAGCTAGGGCTGTCAAAAGTTATTTTTAAAGCCCATGCCTTCAAAGGAGTCATAATATGGCTAGAAAAGTACATTTATGATAAAGATAACTGATTACAAGCTAGAGCTTTTTGAAGGGAAATTGGCTTAAAGAAAGTAGATCATGAATCCTGTCACTGGAAAGACCCCAGAACTGTGTGACCATGGAATCACACAAATCATGAAAAACAGCAGGAGTCAGTCATCATCTCTAACAGTCATGTTTCCCTACCAGACAGAATGAACAAGAGAAGAATGCAGGATTCTGTGAATGTCAAAGCTCCTTACAGAAAATTTATAACTTGCTTTCTTTGAACTCCCACAGCATTTTCATGGACAGCCTCTGGGCTAGACAAAGACATGAGAGGGATAAACTATCCAACTAAATCAGTCATGGCCTGCCCTAGAAAGAGAAGCATGGCACGAAATTTAAATCATCATAAAGTAAAGAAATTACTGGAGAAAGCAACAAATTTGAGGGGGGTGGATACTAGAGGTCCAGGGGAATTTCATCTGTGAAATCAGGACTGTTCTGGTTTGCTAAAGCTGCTGGAATGCAATATACCAGAAATGGACTGGCTTCTATAAAGGAGATTTATTAAGTTACAAATGTACAGTTCTAAGGCCGTGAAAATGTCCAAATTAAGGCACCAATAAGAAGGTAACTTCTCAGAGGAAAGGAGTATCTGGATTCCTCTGCCATACAGGAAGGCACATGGTGATGTGTGCTGGTTGGTTTGAAAATGGCTCTCTCAACTCCTGTGGGTGCTTCTGGCTTCTGCCAGGAGCTTTCCTTTTGCATCTCTAAACATCTGTGTCTGCTCTTTTAAGGACTCCAGTAAACTAATTAAGACACACCTTGAATAGTCGAGGTCACACCTCCATCTAATCAAAAGGTCCCACCCACAATTAGGTGGGTAGCATCTCCAAGGAAACAACCTAATCTAAAGATCCCACCCAAATAATAGATCTGCCCCCACAACATGGTAATAGGATTAAAAGAACATGGCTTTTCTGGGATCCATAACAGTTTCAAAACAGCACAAGGACATACAGATAGGAGAAGTTAGAAAAGCATTCTATAAGGGGTGGAGGACCTAATCAAATGACATGTCAAGTCATCTCTAAAACCTAGAACCAGGTAGAGAGCCATGAAAATGTCTTAAGTGAACAAAAGGAACACAAAACCCAACTAAGAAGGGAAGGAACTTAGCGACAACCACAATGGGGTTTATAAATAAAATTAGAACAATTAGGAAATGATGGCTCCTGAATCCAGAAGCTGTGCATTGTGAAGTCAGTTCCATTCAGAGACTATGGACTTGGAGTTTCCTGTTGTTGGGCAACACTATAAAGGTGGAATGGGAGCAAGTGACGTGTATTCATCAATGACATAAGAACAGCTCTGGATGCCCAGGTCTTGTGAGCCAGTCAAAAACTTCTCTCCTAGACAAAGCCACGGTCCTCTGAGCACCAATTCCAATTCATCTGGGTCAAAAATGATAATTAGCTTAGGATGATAAAGCTCATCCATTAGTGATATGAAGAGGATGATATGATGGCACAGATCAAATCCGGTGTTGCCCATGGGTATTGGGTTTAAGATTATCTGAGCGTTGGTATTTAAAGGGTGTGTTATATTGAGAAAATATGGTGTATGAAAGAATGTATCAAACTTATGATTCCAATTAAAATGTTTGGTTGAATAACTGATTTTTGATTTATGAACATAAGTCACAAGATGAGGCTAAGTCAGTACACACTGGGATGTTTAACAGAGCCTGAGGATTGCTATGATTTATAAGTTTAATTCTTGTTTGGAAACAAATATGAAAAATAATTTGAGATAATCTTCCTGGTACATAAAATTCACAGTAGGATGTCAAAAAAACTTCCTCCCTAGGCTCCCCTTGGCTCTGTACTAGCTGTTGCCTCTGCTTAGCCTCTGCTTAGCCATCAGCCCGTGGCCGTCTCCCTCCCATGACTTGAGTCAGCTCAGAAAACCTGCTCAGACCTCGTGCCCCCTTTAATTCTTCAGCTTACCTCTACTCGATGACACATGTTTACCTGTTGTCTCTCCACCTAGAAGGCAATCCCATGGGAGCAGGGCTTTGTTCCTAGAGGGCCCTGATGTGTCCCCAGGGCTCCTCCAGGTCCCATCACATTACACTTAATGTTATCCCAGATGATCTTCTATATTGGTTCTCTTTTGAGAATGTAAGCTCCCCCAAAACCAGGATTTCATCTGCCTTGTTCATCATTCCCTAGCACAAATATCTGTTGAAGGAATGAATCAATTTGCTTAGTTTTCCCCCCTAACATCAGCTATCTCTATCAATTTAGGATTAAACTCTCCCTAAGCAATAGTATCCAAAACTCCATCAGTGAAACATATTGGTTACTCTTTTTCCTAATGCAAATTAAAATAAATACGCTGCTATAAGATAAAACAAATGTTTATCTCAAGGCTGTGCTATATAAAATCACCTATGCTCTATAATGGTCTATACCCCTGTTTCAGTTTGCTAATGCTGCTGGAATGTGATATACCAGAAATAAATTGGCTTTTATAAAGGGAATTTATTAAGTTACAAGTTACAATTCCTCCTAAGGCCATGAAAGTGTCCAAATTAAGGTACCAAAAAGAGGATACCTTCTCTCAAGAAAGGCTGATCACATCTGGGGTTTCTCTGTCATATGGGAAGGCACATGGCAATGTCTGCTGTCCTTCTCTCCTTGCTTTTGCATTCAAATGTCTCTCTCATCTCCTTCTGCATCTCTCTGTTCCCTATGTTGCCTCTGAGCTCTATTATTTTCTGTCTTTTATTTTCTTCATACAGGGTTCCAGTGAAAGGGTTAAGACCCACTTTGAATGGGTGAGGTAACCTCACCATGAAAATGACCTAATAAAAAGTTCCCACCCATAATAAGTCTGCACCCACAAGACTGGGTTAAAAGGAGATGGCTTTTCTGGGGTACATCACATTTCAAACCAGTACAACCCCGAATTTGGGAAACACTGCCAGGGAGCCACTGCCCTGCTAAAGGGCCCCTTCCTCCCCAGCCAGAGTGGGTGGGATGGGTGGAGAATTATGGTGATGTTCTTCTGAACTTGAGTCTTGCTTCTCTAAGGAGAAGTTGGCACCTCCCATGGGTCTGAGCACCACATGCAATGCCACACACTGACACATGAGAAACGGAACCCTTCATCTCTTTCTTCTGCATCAACCTCCTATTCGTGTATGTCAGCGGTTCTCCATCAGGGGTGATTTCCCCACAGAGGTTATTTGGCAATGTCTGGAGACACAGTTCACTGTTACAACTGTGGGAGAGCCACTGGCATCAAGTGGGGTTGAGGCAGGGATGCAGATAAACAGCCTAGAATGCATGGAATGGCCCTCACAACAGAGAAGTTTCCAGCCCAAAATGTCCCAAATGCCAAAGTTGATAAACACTGCTCTAGGTCAATGGGACCTTCGTGCCTCGGACTAAAAACTTTTTTGTCCCAATGCCTCTTACTTCCCTTAAACAGAAACCACTCCTCTACAAAGCAGGGCAATGGCACCTCAGATAATCTTATAAATTAAAATCCTTAGGAATACATATAATGTCCAGCAAATTAAAGACCATTTAAAAAGTTAATTAATCAACTCTAAAATCTTTAAGTTCCTGAGGAATTCATAATTGTGATGTTCCATGAATAAATAAAATAATTAGTTCAAAATGTAGTCTGATTTACTAAAACTGCCAAAGTGCAATATACCAGGAATGGATTGGCTTTTATAAAGGGGATTTATTAAGTTACAAGTTACGCTTCTAAAGCCACGAAAATGTCCAAATTAAGGCACCAAGAAGAGGATAACTTAACTCAAGAAAGGCCAATGGAGTCTGGGATTTCTCTGTCACATGAGAAGGCACATGGTGATGCTAGTTTTCCTTCTCTCCTGGCTTCTGGATTCAAACAGTTCTCTCAGCATCTCCAAGCATCTGTATCTTGGTTTCATCTCTCTGCCATGTTAGTTCTGAGCATTTTCTCTCTCCATGAGCTCTTCCAAGGATTTGAGTAAACTATTTAAGACCCACTCTGAATTGGGAGGGTCAAAATCTCCACGGAATCAACCTAATCAGAATGTCCCACCCACAACAGGTCTGCACCCACAAGACTGAATTAGAAGAACATGGCTTTTCTGGGGTACATAACAGTTTCAAACCAGCACAAAGATAGATGACTACTGGAGATACTGATTTCTCTTTTGAAGAGATTATATCATTTTTATCGTTTCTTTGGAAAACATTCTAGTGTAACAAAGAAAATGAAAGAGAAATTGAGCCTTGAGTTGCAAATATGTACTAAGGATGCCTTTCGATGACAGATTAAGACTGGAAATGCTCTAAACTGAGACAAAGTACTTTTGATGCAGTCTGACCAAGTGCGATGACATGAGATAGAATAAAAAGCATGTGATAATAAGGGAAGTCTGCCAGAGAGTAAATTTAAAAAAAGGGACAAAATGCAAGACGATCAGACACTTGTAAGGAAATGCATGGGACTACAAATCCACTCAGTGGAGACATTAAACAGATTACATTTGGTCTAATGTAGACTTGGAGTATTTAATTTTATACTAATTTTATGTTTAAATATAAGACATAATTTAAAATTTATTAGTGTATGAAAAATGTAAGATGGCTAATATTCCCCATGAATCCCAGCATGTCTAATAGAAAAAAAAATCACTATATCATGGTGGCATCTTTTCATTATTAGCAACATAACAAAAAAGAAAAAAAATAAAGACACCACCGCTAAATCACTATCTATAGAGCCTGTGACCTTCAAATGAAGGTCCTGCTGGAGGTCAGTAGCAAATTTTGTGAGACATAATAGCGAAGTTGGCTAAATGAATCAGACTATAAAAGAACAGGACAACCCATCAGTGTTTTTTTAAAAAAAACATTCTCCTTACCTGCACACCTGTTTTTGTGTATGATGTTTACTTCATGATTCTTCAACTGAGATAAAAATGTTCCTCTGTTGCTCTGACTTTGTGAGGCAGAAAATAATTGCTACTTTGGAGAGCTGGCCTGAAGCCTCCAAGGTGGGAATTGTGTTGAGGGCTATTTTTAACACTCCTGGTCTTTTAATAGTTGGGCTGTGCAGCGAAGTAAAGCCTCGGGGTTTGGACTGAAAGCCTGATGACAGCCAGAGAGCCCACCAGCCTCGTTTCCCGCCCTCAGGGGATAGGAGCCACTGGTGCCAGGGACACGGCCACTGCCATGGAGATAGAGTCCTGATATCAGCAAGAAATAAATAGCAAGTTTGTGTGGACCACCCAGACATGCAATCCAATATCAGAGGCATACAATTTCAAAGGCAGAAAGCAGAAATTATTTAAAAGGAAAAAAAAAAAGAAAGAATGAGATCCACTGGCAGGAGGGAACAAACGTATGTGAACAATGCAAACATGAATCAAAAACCTGGGGAAAGGAAAGGAAGATCTAGGAGGCTCATCTACAAAAAACTATCAATAAAATATCATTAAAATGGAAATCTGCCATAAAGACAGATTCATGAAAGAAAGGTGAAATTCAGCAGAATTAGAAAAATTAATCTCAAGGTTAGAAAATAAAATAACCACATCTAATAAGTAGACAGGCAATAGGCACAGGGTGAAGGACATTGGTTGGTGACGTCAAAACATCTAGGTCGGCATTGCAATGACCAGCTGAGTGGCCTCACAGAGGCTCTGACTCTGACCTTGCTTTCCCTCATGGGTAAAATAGGGATGACGAAGAGGCCTGTCTCCCTGATGGCTGAATGAGGTCAGCTCCAGCTAGCAGAGGCCATTTCTATCGTGTGCACAGTTGAACCCGCAATAGCTTGCACAGGGCCTGCCACATCCTAAGTGGCTCAGTATTTTTTTAATACATTAATAATTTATGATTTTTAAACTGCAAAGCAAAATGACATCATTTAAGCTCTCTGTTCTTTAACAGGAAGTTCAGATCCATGGTTCTCAAAGTGTGATCCCCAGATTGTCAGCAACAGCACCTGGGAACTTGTTAGAAATGCAAATCCTTACCCCAGCCCAGACCTCCAGACAGAATCTCTGGGATGGGGCTCATCAATCTGCATTTTAAGAAGCCTTCCAGGTGACTCTGATGCCTACCATCTGCTAAAGTTTGAGAAACACTGGTGTGGGACAATACCAGCAGTCTTTTAATATTAAATATTAATGCTATTTAATAATTCCACAATGTAAATGACAAAGGAAAATGACTAGAGGCTGTGATGGTTAGGTTCTGATGTCAACTTGGCCAGGTGATGGTGCCCAGTTGTCTGGTTGGGCAAGTACTGGCCTAACCATTACTGCAAGGAGAGTTCACAGCTGCTTTATTAAATCATCAGTAAGTTGATTGCATCTGTGGATGATTACATCAATGATCAAGTAAGGGGTCATGATTCAATATGATGGATTTGATTCAATCAGTTGAAGACCTTTAAGGGGGAAGGAACACTTTTCACTGTGTTCAACCTGCAAGCCTCTCCTGCAGAGCCCACTGAGACCCTTCATCAGAGTTGCGAGCTTCAGAGCCTGCCCGATGTATTTTGGACTCTCATGTCCTACGGCTTTGTGAGACACTTTTATAAATCTCATACTTACAGATAACTCCTACTGGTTCTGTTTTTGTAGAGAATCTTGACTAACACAGCTTGGTACTGGGAGTGGGGTTAATTTCTCAGAAGGGGCCCTATTCACTGGGGTCTTACTTTCAGAAAGCCCAGAATTCTCCAAATCATCAATTTCTGTTTTCTTTGTACCCAAGAGTTCAGTTCTCAACTTATCTTTTTCCTGTCACGTTTTATTATAAACTGCAAGGAGCAGTCAGGTTGCATTTTCCACTTTTAGTTTGGAAATTTTCTCAAGTAAGTATCTAAGCTCATCACCTTGAATGGGTGGAGTGACATCTGCATCTAATCAAAAGGCCACACCCACAACTGGGCACACATCTCCAGGGATGTAATCTAATCAAAAGGTCACACCCGCAGCTTGGTGTGTCACATCTCCGTGGAAACAATCCAATCAGTTTTTATCCTAAACAATAGGTCTGCCCCTACAAGACTGGATTAGGAAAGAAAACATGGTTTTTCTGGGGTACATAACAATTTCAAACAAGCACAGAGGCTAATGAGCTATGATGAGATATTATATCACATCAAAAAGCCTTTACTGATTTTACTCTCAACATTTGTGATTTTTTTTTTTAGTGTGTAAGAAACCCTTGACTCAAGTATTGCACCTGTCATCGCATTATTTACAGATCTACTTTCCCATTCTTTATGAGAAGTGATTACTGATTTTTGTTCTTAGCCCTAGGACAGAGCCAGAGACACAATAATAAATTACATAATAAATGTATGATTTAAAAAGCACTGTGCATTGTTATTTTTAAAATTAAGAATCCCTTTAATTCCATTTCCCTCTCCCCAAATAAGAAATTGCAATATTGATATTGATTAGATTTACATATGACACCAATATCTTTAAATCTGGTAACTACAAAGGGCTTAGATTGCAAGATAAACTTCCTTTTATTAATGACTATCTTTGAACAGTTAAAAAAAGTGTGGAGAAAATGCTTAATTAAGAATTTATGAAATGGCACAACCAATCTAAGGGATTGATTTAAAGACAGTCATTAGTGGAATTCTAGGTTTGCATAGTAAATCAAACTATAGAGGAGGCATTCGTTCATTCTTTAAAATGAACAACTAGAGAATCCAAAAGAAGTTTGGAAACAGCTCCTGCCTCCAGGACGCTTATACTCCAGATGAGGAGTTAAGACACGTGCACATGAAACAAATTCATTGTGTGAGCAGAGGCACGGAAATGGTTTTAAGTCTGGTACATTCTGACAGCAGCAACAAGGCTGAACTGAGTGAAGTGTGGGGTATAAGGCTCAGCTGGGGCCATAGGCTCAGGGGTCTGGGGCTAACAGTGTGGCCATTTTGAGGGTTTCCAAGCAGAGCACAGACTTGGTAAGCATGCCTGGAAGGGCTAGCCAGAGGGCTCACTGGGCAGGCCTTCAAACTTTTGGCTTCACAATAATCACAATAACAGCAGCTGACATTCGTTGAGGGCTTACTACGTGCCTGGAGACTTTCCAAGCACACAGGGCGTATCATCTCATTTAGTCTGCACCACCGTCACTGGACTAAAGTGTGCTAACCGCCATTACCACCCTCAATTTACCAACAGAAGACAGGCCCAGTGAGATGAAGCAGCTTCCCCAAGGTCACACAGATATGAGTGGTGGGAGTTCTCAGCCAGCTTGGCAGGAGCCGGGAGCCAGGTGGGGGACCTGGGAGGATGCAGGGGCCTGCTGCAAGCAACCATTCAGGAAGCAGACAATCACAGCTGGGATGACAGCATGGGCAATGGAACAGGAAGAGAAGGGGTGGTTGGGGAATCTCTGAGAATAAAGCAAACTTGGGACAGCCCAAAGAAGATGGTTAAGATGAAGGAGTTGACTGGAAGAATCCAGCTGCGAGCCTATGATGAGGGCAGTGATACACTGTTGGTAGAGACAGTGACGTAGGCCAGAGAGCCAGGCTGGAGGGTCCAGGTGCAATAAGGGCGGAGTGGGGTCGGCGAGTCTGGTTCTGATCTGAGGAGTAAGAGGGCTCAGCAGATAGATGTGCCAATAGCAAAACTCAAGGGCAGTGCTGGAGCTGAGATGAGTGCAGGCTGGAGTCACCCACTTAGAGGGTCTACTCCAAAGGGGTGATTCCCCAAAGGCAGAGGAAAGCAGCTGAAGAGAGGGGTGAGGACTGAGCTCCAGAGGTGGACTGGGAACAGGGCGGGCAGAGGGGAGGGAGGAAGGAGCCTGCAGAGGGCTCAGGGGGATGTTTCCAGAGAGAAGAGAGAACCAACAGCGGCAGGATGGGGACTAAGAAAATCCCCAGGAACCAGAGAGTGAAAGGAGAGCAGCAAAGACCTCAGAGAAGTCAGTTCATGACACAGAGAGAGAGAGGACAGTTCACTGCGAGTGAATGGTGCTAAATCACAAACCAGACCTAGATCAATCATCTAGACCATGATGACGAAAAACAGGGAGATGAGCAGGCAGGGAAGGACAAGGAGGAAGGAAAAACAGGCTGAAAATGAGGGGAAGGAAGAGGAGGAGATCAAACAGAAGAAGCAGCAATCAGTTCTAGCAGAGAAGACCCAGGGGCTGGGCGATGGGGGGCTGACAGCTCAATAGCACATGGTTTCTTCTGGAGTGATGAAAATATTCTAAACAAGATTGCGGCAATGGTTGCACAACTCTGAATACACTGGAAACTGAATTATACACTTCAAATGAGCAAATCGTCTCATACGTGAATTATATCTCAATAAAGCAGCTATTTAAAAAAAAAAAACACAACTCCCGACTTTCACTCACATCTCACACCCCACATCAGCAATCTTATCAGCTCTACCTTTAACCACATCCTGAATCTAAAACATCTCACCACTCCCAGCCCCACAGCAGGCGGTCATCCTTAGCTCTTCCCTGGACTAGAAATAGGCTCCTTACCACTTTCCAGACTGGCCCAGTTCCCAGCCTCCTGTGGCTTCCCTACATTTTCACAATAAAATCCATGTCCTTCCTCCAGGGCCTGGTCAGCTTTCTGCCCAGCACATGCCCATCACTCATCCTCTTCAGCACTGTGCTCCAGCTCCTCAAACATTCCAGGGACACTCCTGCCTCAGGACCTTTGCATGTGCTGCTCTCTCTGCTGGGTGCCGCTCCCCCTGATACGTACATTGTCCACAAATGTCTTTTATTCAAATCTCTACATAAATATTTTCCCTTCAAAGAGTCCTTCTCTAATTACTTCTATCTTAAATCATGCCCTCATTTCTTTTTATCAATGTATCCTGTTTTATTTCTCTCCAAAGCACTCGTAACTACCTGTCCATAACATACATGCTACATACACACATACAAACACACATTCACATACACACAGATATGCATATTATTTATTCTTCTCCCTCACTAAAATGTGATCTCCATAGGTACAGGGAATTTGCTTTGTTTGCAGTTTATTCTCAGCACCTAATGCCTGGCATACAGTAGGCATTCAAGAAATAATCTTCGAATGAATAAATGAGTGAATGAATGATTCTCACAACACTTATTTTAGAAAAGAGAAAATCCAGGGGCAAAAAAAGTCAGGAGGCTCGGATACATTCACATTACCAGGAAGCAGTGTAGCCTGGACTGAAACTCAGCCTGCCATGAGACTAGTTTTTGTTTTGTCCCCACTCCCATACCCACCCCTAGAACCTGCCATCCCGGGTCCCATGCAGAGCAGAATGACAATGCAGCCCTAACCGATTGGAAATGCCACACCTTCCACTATTTTCCTAACTAAAGGAAAATTCTCAAATCTTGGACACGATACTGTTATGCATACTCTGGCACAAAGACATAGAGTAATGAGGTCTGCATCCCAGACCCATTTTCCCCACAAGCTCTGTGATCTCAGTCAGGTCCCTCTGCCTTACTGAATTGCCATTTCTTCCCATGCAGTTTCTTCCAGCTTTGAAACTCTGAACTAACCCATTTTCTTAAAAACAAATCATGATCTTCTAATGTACTCACTTCTTGAGTTGAGTGAGGGTTGCTGCAAGGAGCCACAGTTCCAGAAAGAACTGACCCAATTCTAATAGACAATTCAAAGGCACCTTGACTCATCAGCAGACAGTATTTAAAATAGAAGTGCTGGGATGGGAACACACACTCTATGTTCTCCTTTCCTCTGAAATGATGAGTTTAAATATAGGCTGAAATCACCAATTAGTAAGAACAATGAAGCACTTTGAAGTTGAAAAATGCTCTGTATAAAGCTAATAATATTTTGGCAATGGTGATTTTGAACACATATCACAGCTATTCTTTCCAGAAAAAAAAGAAAGAGCTCTTTTGGAGATAAATTATAGTCTTGAAATTGGAAAGCTTTTAAAAATAAATTCTGATTAAAGAAGCTAAATTTCACCTCGATTGTGCATCAAGTGTTTACTACGTACAAGGCACAGGGTTTGTCATGAAAAGTGGGTGGAGAAATAGAGTATTATAATATAGCAGTCCCTGCCCTTAAGCCAGCTACAACCTGGGATGGACAGCAAATAATAAGTATGTGAGATGAAGAGAAGTCCAGGGAGACAGAGCAGAGAGGAGAGGGAAGAGAACTAAGCTACTATTTTTCTGCAGGTCTCATGAAGAATTTTATCTCATCATATTCATTCACTCCTTAATTCGACAAATCTTTACTGAGTGGGATTAACTTCCAGCAAACAACATGAGGCACTTGGTTGACCCACTCTCCAATAAATTGGTGAAACTTATTTAAAAAAACAAACAAACAACCATTTAAAGTCTCTGGAAACAGTCCTAAGGGCAAACAGCAGATGAAGAACCACCTGTTTAAGAAAATTTATTAAAATGTGATAAGAAGATTAGTGCCCTCATGTTGGACCAACTGTTCCCTCCCAGCTCAGCTCAGCAGAGCCTCCACTGCAGACTGCTGCAGTCGAGCATGCACGGCTCCCACACGCCCCCCCCCCACCAGCTCCCAGCCAGAGGCTTTCTCCCCAAGAGAAGCAGGAAGTCAGGGTTTCTCAGCCTGCCCCAGCCACCTTTTGTTGAGGTTAAATTCCAGGCAAGTGCAGTTGAGAGTGTCTTATGCCCAGCCCCCACTCAGGGAAGGGAGGCTCTATCTTGGGTGTGGCACACCGAAGATGCCAGGGTGATGGCATGCATGGATGCTGGGCATAGCCTAGCGCCTGGTTCCTGAGATGTGGCTTCACCCCAGGAGAGGCAAGCCAAGAGTACCTCAGGCTACTGACCCCCTCCACAGAGCAATCAGCTCTTAGAGTGGGAGTGTTACACAGAGAAGCTTACCATGTCCCAATTCCCAACTCCAGAGCCCTGACTCACAGGTTTTGCCCAGGAGGAGCAACAGGCCATTAAACAGATAACTCCTAATCTCTTCCCAAAGGAACTGACTTCATTTGCAACAAAGCGTGGAGAAGTTTAAATCTAAGAGCACTCTCAAAAGCAAAGAGGTTGTGGTGAAAGGATTTGGGATGAGATCCATGGATCTAATGAAGACATACCTTACACTGCAGGATGACTAGGTTGCAAAAGAAAACTGGAGAGTAAGCAGTTGGGAGGAACCTTCCTGGATGAGAACAAATATCAAGTATTGACTTTAGAAACTATTTTCTCAAAGGAGCCACAATTTGATAAGACCCATCTGTAAAGGAACTTATGCCCCAGGGCATGGTTGGAAACAATAGAACAATAAGCCAGCAATTAATAGAGGTTAATAGCTAAATTCTAAGTGTGAGACCAGGATAGAGTGGAAGAAAGTCCTATCAGTATCACTGTCATCCCCGCATGACTGTGGGATACCCAAATCTGTATCTCCCTAAGGTATAATATTAGATGCTTAACATTGTGGGGGGAGGGGAGAAGGGGACAGAAACAAATAAACAAGCAATTAACAAGCCTTGGGGGTAAGGGAAAGGAGATGGGAAGCAGTACTACAATATATTATCTAAAATGGACATATTTTGGTTCCAACAAAAACTTAGAAGTTATGCAAAGAAACAAGAAAGTGTGATCTATATATTGGGGGAAAATCAGGCAACAAAAACAAGCTGTGAGAGAGACCAGATGTTGAATTTAATAGAAAAATGTTTCAAAGTAGTCATAATAAATATATTCACAGAACTAAAGAAAAGCTTGATCAAAGGAGTGAAGATACGATGCACCAAATAGAGACTATCAATGAAAAGGTAGAAATGTTAACAGAGAATCAAATGGAAATACTAAGGTTGAAAAGTACAATAAATGAAATAAAGCATTCACTAGAGGGGCTCAACATGAGATTTGAACTGGCTGAAGAAAGAATTACTGAATTTGAAGATATATTGGTAAGGATTATATAGCCAAAGAAGAAAAAGAGAAAAGAATGATGGAAAATAAGCAGAACCTCAGAGGAAAGGGGAAAAGAGGGGAGGGGAGGGGAGGGGAGCAAACATATTGTAGGTGGGCTATTTAGATTAGGTTGTTTCTATTGAGATGTGATCCTGTCCATTCAAAGTGGGTCTTAATTAGTTCACTGGAGCCTTAAAATAGCTCACACAGAGAGTCCAGAGCCACCAGAGAGAGCAGGGAAATGAAACCAAGTGACAGATATTTGAAGATGCTTAGAGACAGAAAGAAGCTCACAGAGGAAGCCACTGGAACCAGGAGTTAAAAGCAATGAAACCTTGGAGCAAAGGGCCAGCAAACATTGTCATGTGCCTTTCCCTGCATCAGAGAAACCCTGGACATGATTGGTCTTTCTTGAGTGAAGGTATCCCCTTGTTGATGTCTTAATTTGGACATTTTAATGGCCTTAGAACTGTAACTTTCTAACCTAGTAAATCCCCTTTGTAAAGCCAATCCATTTCTGATATACTGCATTCCAGCAGCATTAGCAAACCAAAACAGTATGTAATCAAGAGAATGAAAATATACATCCATACAGAAGTTTGTACATAAATGTTCATTAGCAGGAGTATTTATAACAACCAAAAAGTGGGATATCCATCCAATGGAGTACTCTTTGGCCATACAAACAAGTGAAATACTGATACATGATACAACATGGATGAACCTTGGAAACATTATGCTAAGTGAAGGAAGTCAGTCACAAAGAACCACATACTATATAATAGGGCAATCTATACGGAAAGTAGATTAGGGTTGCTTAGGGCTGGTGAGGGTAAAGGGAGAGACCAAGGTGTCAGTGGGTGATAGCTAAAGGATATGGGGCCTTTTCCTGAGATGGCCAACGTGTTCTAAAATTGACTGTGATGATGGTTGTACATTTGTGAATATACTACCAACCACTGAATTGTACAGTTCAAATAGGTGAATTGATGGTGTATGAACTGTATCTCAATAAAGCTATCTGAAAAATCTTATTGAGTAACTACTGTGTGACAGCCAGTGGGCTAGTGCTGGAGAGATGTACCCTAGTACACACCTGGCCTCTGCTTCATGGCGCCTGCTTCTCATTTGTCAGCTGCAGTGAAGGCTGCTGTAATCTTCTTCAGAGACAGAGGCAGGTCCAGAGAGGATGAATAACTTACCCAAGGACCTCAGTTATAAAATGGCCAGAGTACCAGGATTTGCATTGCTGGCTCCAGTGCCTGTGGGTCCACGGGATGGGCAGGAGCCCAGGCTCAGGGCAAGCACACCTGGTTTGTATCCCAGCTGTGGCAATGAGGGGTCACATAACCTCAAGCAACAAGCAGGGCCTCCAGGTATTCTATTCTGATGCAGACAATCTGATATTTGAACTACATTGGAGACAAACAGGGGAAACAGCTCACCTCTAAAGTTTAATTATGTGGGATCTATAATTATAATTTAGTTTGATTCCAGAGGCTGTACTCTTAAATCAATATGCTCTAATTTAACTTTTAAAATTTTATTTAAAAAATAAAATAAGAGACCTTTCTCTCATTCTATTTCTCACATAAAGTTTGCCACTAGATTTATCTTTAGAGCAGCTGTATTTGCTGCTCATTCACTCTCACATCTGCTCACACCCTGATCGCTTTCACTGCCAGGGTCAGTTGGGGGCACTCACAGCCTCTTGGCCATGTAAACGCCAAGTGGTTGTGACTATCTCTAAGCATGGCATTGCCCTTCAGAGTTGGTAACTTCTAGCTGTCCTTGGTTACTTCCATCCCTGAGGTACTTTAAAGCGAACTCAAAGCTTTCAATCTAGTCAATACCACATGGATGTAATAGGAGACCACTAATGGCTTGGATAAGCCCTGTTGCCAAATTCAATAACCTTCTTTTAGATTCTCCTGCTGTCTTTGATGCTGTTGAAAATCCCTTCCATTTGAGAGTATTGGGAGAAAGTTTCAAGAAAAATATCAATCACATATGGTAAAAAAGTTTTCCCCCAAAAGGGAAAATCTTCCCCCAAAAGATTTATTGACCATAATCTATAATCCATTTTACATTGTACACACATGTATATAATTTTATTGGTTTTAGTATTTAAAATTTCACCCCCTGTTTCAAACAAATGTATTAAAAATTAAAAGGAAAACTAAAATAGTTTGTTCTTTAACTGACTCAACACCTAAACTGCTATATTCACACATTTCTAGATTAACCATGACTCTAAGAATCTTTTTTGTGCTGATGTCTGATGTAGAAACTAAACCAAATATCAAAATTAGTAACAGAATTAGAGCTGCAGATTCTTTATTGAAAAGAATATTTCCACTTGCCAAGAAATGTTCTCTTCTCCAAAGAAATCAGTCAAGAAAAAGTCTACATGAAGAGACCTTGTCTGAAGTTTTTATTCTCTGGCAACAACCAGGTTGGAATTAATTCATTCATTAAGGAAGGCACTTTCTCAGGATTTGACTTATAACAATCAGAGCATAGTGGGACAAACTTTTAAAGGAAAACACACTTCCCTCTGTTTGAGAGTTCCCATGCTTCAGAAATCTCTGATGCTTCAGATATCCAATAGCTAATGCTTATTTCCTTGAAAATGATTCTTCCACGTAAAAAATGTAGTTTTCCTATTGAAAAAATTTTTTTTCAAGGCTGTTTAGAACTAAATTAAATAGAAAATCCCTCATTCAAGCAGCCAGCCCTCTTAGGGGGAAAAAATGCCTAATGTTTCCTCTCTAAAGAAAAAGACTGTTTGACATAAGAATGCTGAAAGATTTCAAGGTCTTGAATTACATATTTGAAACAGGAAAGTACTCGGCATGCTGTGTACTTGCATGCAGAGAAAGACAGTATAAGAGGATGATAAAGAACTTGGGTTTTGGAAACAAGCAGAAGGACTGGCTTCAGATCCCTGCCCAACAATTACTGCACGTGTGCCTGGCATGGCAGAGATGAGGCAAGATGCTCACAGTGTTTCCTTTTCCTAGTAAGAGTCCCTCATTACTAAGTGGCTGGATTCTAGCAAATGGCCCATAGTGGAAGTGACTGTTCTAAGAACATCCCATGTGACTTTCCAGCTCCTCCTTCCCCTGAGAAGCATCTGTGAAGGCCACTTGTTGGGGATGGTGCCTTCATAATATGGAAGGAACCTAGATCCCTGAGTCACCTCCTGTTGATGACATGCCCGCATCAGCCTGAGACATGAGCAGGATTTAACCTTTTCCTGTAAGTTAATGAGGTTTGGGGACTTATTTGTTACTGCACTATAGCCTAGCATGGGCCTGAATAATATATTTGGCCAAGCTATAAAACTTCAGCCACGTTTTTTCATCTATGAAACTGGTACAATTAAGTGTTTAACTTGAGAAGTCCTTCTAAGGACTACCCTTGGAAAGCATGGAACACAAGCCTGGCACATGGTAAACAATCAAAAAGCATTAGCTATTATTGGGTGAGTATGAGTGTGCATGTATGTATGTGTATTGGCTAAGGTATAAGACTTATAGAAAGGTAGAGGTAGAAGCTAGAAGGGAGAAAGAAGCCTACTGGGGGCCAAGGATTCCTGCAGAAATGGGAAGTGACATGCATTAAGAGAATGGCAAGAAACAGTCAAAAGGTGGATGAGCAAAAAGAGTACGAGGTTCCTGGGGTAACACTTCCTAAATGTCTTCTACCTCTGATAAGGATTTGTTTTAGAGAATGAGAAAGAACTGAGTCTATGACTGAAAGAATCCCATGGACCTAGCTCTGTGTAGGGACAATAAAGGAAAGTGTGGAGTCAGGCAGACCCAGAGAGAGATAGGAAGGCTGAGAGATCCCAGCCCATGGAAGCCTACCTTTGGGTAAAGTGGAAGGTGAGAAAACATTCTCTGAGAAAGATGATGGGAAAAGTGTGGATTCAAGGAGGGTAAAAAAGACTTAAATAGCTTCTATGGTTCTTTAGCTGCTCTAAAATTCTATTAAACAGGAAAGAACAGCTTTATATGGAGGAATTTCCTTACAGGCTAACAGCTTCAAGCAAACCATACAACTTTTGAGGAGAACCTCAGAAAAGACCATGATGTGAAATGTCAGTAGAGATTACATTTATCTTTTAAAAACCGCTCAAAGGCCCCTACATCTAAAGTAAAATTGTGTACTACTTCACAATAATAGGAGCGCTATCAATCTGTGGTATAGAATAACATCTGTTAGGAAGTAGCTTATTGAAACACTGACTTGCTGGGGTGCAAGGGTAGTTCAGTGGAAGAATTCTCACCTGCCATGCGGGAGACCCAGGTTTGACCCCTGGCCCATGTACTTCCCCAAATATCAAACAAACAAGCAAACCAGCAAACAAAAAACTGGACAAACTAAAATTCAACAAATGGTGCTGCAATAACAGGGTACTCACATGGAAAAAGAATGAAACATAATCTCCACCATACAGCGTGCCAAACAAACAAACAAACAAACAAAAAAAACCACTAACTTGCTCTACTTACAAATGGGATTTGATAAAGTTGTTTTGGTATTTTGATAAAGGAAATAAAGAATGATCATCTTATAAATCAAAATCAATTTGTCATCTCTTGGGTTCCAGTGAAATTCTGAATTTATTGGCAATCACCAAACCATCCCTGAGCCTATCTAAGTTGAATTATCATAGTTCAGATCCTTGTGGTGCTACTCCCTAGCCCTAATGTCAATTTAGAGTCAAGTATCAGTACTAGCATTTTTGCTATTGTTGATATTAAAAGGACAAAGGAAAGTTTTATATTCCTAACTGTGATACTTGGCCATTAGTTATATGAACAAGGGAGATATTAAGTCATCTTAGACAATGGAGGTGAAATAATTGTCCCTATTAGCAAGTAAAAGCAATGAGCTATGCTTCTGGAAATTTCAAGCCAATGGTTAAATCATGACTGTACAGAAGTGCCTGAAATAAGAACAAGCAAGTTGAAAACAACAAGCATCAAGTCATCCTAAATTCTATTGGTAGCTTTGAAGATGGAGGGACACAGTAAAAAGTTTCATATACTTTGTATTTATAGGAGTGGGATTTTTTAAAGAATAACAAAAATAAAGCCATGGTAAAATATTAAATTAGATCCCTACCTCATACTATATATACAAAATTCAAATTCAGATTGATTAGAGACTTAAAATGATTACCAAAAAAATAGGTTAATGCCTTTTAGTTCTTGAAGCAGGGAAGGTTTTTTAAAAAAATAATACCCAGAAATTAACTAGAAAAGTAAAATTTGAGAAATCAACTATATTAAAATGAATAATGCTCATTCATTGAATTTCAAATTTCAATGAAAGACAAATTACGAACTGGAAGACAATACTTGCAATTCACATAACTGACAAAATATTAGTATAAAAAAATAAAGAACACCTACAAAACAATAAGAAAAGTATGCACAAACAATAAAAAATATGAGTTAAACAAACATAACCCAGAAAGAAAACCTGTATTTCTAATACACATGAAGAGAATATGCAGCATCATTAGTGATCTACAGAAGACAGAGCACATAGTGAAATATCTTTTTATTCCCTTTATACCTTTTTAACAAAAACTAAAATTCTGACACTACCAAATACTGAAGAGAATACAGATACACAAGATCACTTACACACTGATGGTGGAACTATAAATTAGTGAAACCACTTTGAAAAACTCTTTGGCATGACCTCCTATAATTAATCATTCACATATACTGTGTTCCAGCATCTCCACTCCTAGGTATATACCTAAAGGAATCTCTTGCACACGAACAATGGGGATATCCTCAAGAATGGTCATATTAGTCCTGAAAACAACTGAAGGCCAATCAATAGGAGATCAATGGAATAAAATATGGTGTATCTATTACTGACAGAGCAGTCACTAATGCTCTACTTAAAAGCATTACTAAACTTGTACTTAAATTTAGAAACATTACTGTTCTAGTTTGCTAGCTGACAGAATGCAATATACCAGAAATGGAATGGCTTTTAAAGGGGGAAAATAATAAGTTGCTAGTTTACAGTTCTAAGGCTGAGAAAATGTCCCAATTAAAGCAAGTCTATAGAAATGTCCAATCTAAGGCATTCAGAGAAAGATACCTTAATTCAAGAAGGCCAATGACGTTCAGGGTCTCTCTCTCAAATGAGAAGGCCCATGGCAAACATGGCATCATCTGCTAGTTTCCCTCCTTGTTTCCTGTTTCATGAAGCTCCCCACGAGGCATTTTCCTTCTTCATCTCCAAAGGTCGCTGTCTGGTGGACTCTGCTTCTCGTGGCTGCATTGTTCTGCTCTCTCAGAATCTCCCTAATTCTCCAAAATGTTTCCTCTTTTATAGGACTCCAGTAAACCAATCAAGACCTACCCAAATGGGTGGAGACACGTCTCCACCTAATCCAGCTTAACAACCACTCTTGATTAAATCACATCTCGAGGGAGATTATCTAATTACAGTTTCAAACATACAGTACTGAAGAGGGATTAGAAGAAACAGCTGCCTTTACAAAATGGGATTAGAATTAAAGCACGGTTTTTCTAGGGTACATACATCCTTTCAAACCAGCACAATTACTTAACTTGTACTTAAGTTAAATAATTAAGTACAAGAACATTTACATACATGATATAACTTGATTCCTGCATGAAACTATTTTATAAATTGGTAAGTAATTAAAATTGAAATAAACATTTCTCTGAAGATATGTAAATACTAAAGCCTTATAGAATGAAGTCAAGAGAAAGATCAACTCGGGATTTAGGATGATCATCAGCGCAGGACAGGAAGTGAGGTGGGGTTAGGTTGATAAGGGACTATAAGGATAGTTATCAGGTCTAACTTCTGATTTTAGTGGTGACTTCAGTGGTCCCTATTTTCATATTCATATAACTAAGTAAATACCATAAAAGCAGACTATTCATGGAAAAGATGAGTGTGTACCTCAAACCAAGAATTACAACTTATGTGTCATAAGGTCCCTTTAAAAAATGGAGAAATCACTGCTGAGAACAAGCTTGAATGAAAGACCAAAATGAAATCACCTGGGTCCAAACAGTGACAAGCTCTACCCACCAGCCTTGAGACTCTTTGAGAAAATGTTTACTAGTTCCAGTACTGCTTATATACAAGAAATTAAAGACATCTTAAAGATCCAGTGATAGAGGGATGGTTTAAAGAATCAGACTACATCCAAACTTCATCAATAATTCAGCTAATCAATACCTTGACTGAGCATCCACTATTTGTCAGACACTATAGGTTGCAGTGAGGCCTGGAAATTGATACAGGGCCTGCTCTTTGGAGGAGGACACAGGCAGGTATATAAATGGATACTGAAAACAGGTGAGGGTTGTGAAGAAAAGGAACCCAGGGCTATTAAAGAGAAAAATGGAGGGAGACATGACCTGGAGCATGTCACCAAGACCTTTCCAGGAAAAGGAACATATGGGAGAGTTTTAAAAATAGGCGTGATGCTAAGTTAACCAGGCAAAAGAGAAGCAGGAGAAGAGCTGCCCAGGCATAGGTAAGAGCACATGGGTCCTGTGGAAGAAGGAGCTCAGTCTGTCAGGAAGGGGATAGTCCAAGGTAGCTAAAACCCAGAGCAAGATAAACAGTGGGGTGAGATAGGACTGAACAGGCAGGCAGGAGAGCCATTACGCAGGACAGGGAGGCCATTCTAAGGACTTTGTTCTTCACTCTAAGAACAACGGGGAGAAGGGGGTTAAAGGCAGAGAGTTGACAATATCAGATTTACATTGGAAAATTATCACCTTAGACCTCCTGGAGAATAGAAGGGATTAGCGGTCCCTATTTCCATATTCATATAATACATGGCTCAAGCCAATGTTCATTTTGGCATAACAGCTCTGCTTCCAATGTGCAGCCAGTCAAGAATGGCTGGAGGAGAAAAACTGAAAGATCATCTCAGAACCACATGCAAGGGGTAAGGCAGCTGACTGGTACAAAGAAGATGGTAGTAGGGTGACAGAAAGGGTGGTGGACTTGAGAGGTCGTTAGGAGGTAAAATGGAGAATACTCAGGGATAGTATTTAAAGGACTTAGACAGGGAAGGAGAAGGAAGCAGAAGTCTGGCTTGCAGCACTGGATAAAACACTAGAAGATAAGCCACGTGGGACTGGGGAAATGATGAGTTTAGTTTTGGAATGACTGAGTTTGAGGTGGCTTGAGACATTTACATGAAGAGACCAAGTATGTAGTTAGATAAGTAGGTATGGATAATAGGGTTGCAGTATCACTAGGAGATAAAACTTAGGAGACACACTATGCAGCTATTAAAATGAATATGGTTGCTCCATGTGCTCACAAGGATGCATGTGATCTACTGGTAAATACACACTGAAAAAAGCAAGTTAGAGAACAATGTCTATACTATAATCACCGATCTAAAATTACAGAATAATTTAAACATCTGCTTTGTAAGAGATTTACACACACAAACACATACACACAAAAAACACAATGGTCTGGAAACATACCAAAAGTTATTAACCTACCCCTATAATTTGATAAGGTTGGGAGCAGAAAGGTAGATGTGGGAAGGATGTTCACTTTTAAGTTTATAAACATCTGTATTGTTGGGTCTTGTTTCTCACAATAAGCATGTAATCAGCCCATCTCCCACCTTACCCCACCTTCCTCCCCATCCCAAACTCCTATCTCAGCCTTATCCTCAATCCAGTGGCAGAAGTTGGAAGAGATGGAAAGGGGAAAGATGATGCCAGTTTTGCACATTATTTGATAGTTGCAGTAGTTAAGTTTGGGTGTCAACTTGGCCAGGTGAAGGTGTCTAGATCTATTGCCGTGGACATGAGCCAATGGTGTGTGAACCTCATCTGTTCCTGATTACATCTGCAGTTGGCTAGGAAGCATGCCTGCTGCAATGAATGATGTTTGATTTAATTGGCTGTTGCTTAAATGAGAGAGCTCAATGTAGCACAGCCCAAGTAGCTCAGCACACCTCATCTCAGCACTCGCAGCAGCCCAGGTCTTTGGAGATGCAGAAAGGAATCACCCTGGGGGAAGTTGGCGGAACCCAGAGGCCTGGAGAGAAGGCCAGCAGAGATCACCCTGTGCCTTCCCACACAAGAAAGAACCTCAGTTGAAAGTTAGCTGCCTTTCCTCTGAAGAACTGTACGTTAACTGAATAAATCCCCTTTTACTGAAAGCCAATCCGTCTCTGGTGTGTTGCATTCTGGCAGCTAGCAAACTAGAACAGTCCCCTATACCCTGACAAATTTGTCTTTCTCTATTCTACATAACCGCCTAGCACAGTGCCAGCTAGCAAACTAGAACAACAGTGAAAAAAGGAATGATTCAGTGTTTGCTTTTAAGCTGCATCAGCACTGCTATGTCAAAATGTTGGCCACTGGTAAGATGCTGCTCCTGCTCCATAAGGATTGAAGTGGAGATGGCTGGGCAGTTAAGTCACGAAGATGATTTTTCAGAGACAAACTTCTTCAGACACATTGTCTACCGCACCTCCTAAAGAACCCACTCTCCTAGAGGTCACTCGATGTGCTCAGAGAACTTTTCATACAATAGTTAGGAATCCCACATACTAATTGAAAAAAATCAAAGATTTGCCCCATTGTGGAGAACAAGTATCAAGAACTTGGTTTAATGAGTATGTACAAAGAAAAAGAAATTAACTTAAACTGGAAGACTATGTAGCTTTATATAACAACTTGCACAGTTTATCATAGATTTTTCTAAAGTTACTTAACACAACCGCCTAGCACAGTGCCAGCCCACACTCAGTATACATTTGCAGAATTGTGTTTGAAATAGTCAGGCCTCTATTGGACCAAGAATATCATCATCCAAGAATGAAAACGGTGGGATGCCAACACAGAAGCAGCTACTGTCAGAAAGCAAGTCAAAGGTCATGATGTATATTCCCACGTGAGTATCTTCTTTTATGCCTTGATTATATAAAGTATAAGACTGATGGGATGAAACAAGATCTTGAAGTCACTTTGCCCAACAGCTGGACTGGGCAAAGTATTGTTTAACCATCCTTAAGTAATAAGTGTATGTGCTACAGAGGGTTGTATAAAAACTAACAATAATGTAAACCATACCAGTGGGGCAGATGCAGGTGAAATTGCTCCCGTCTTGCTTTTCCTTCGCATCAATGCAGGCCGCCTTGTTCTGGCAGGGGTTGCTTTGGCAAGCATCAAATTCTTCACAGAAGGTTCCCACGTACTGGTCCTCACAGCTACAGGAAAAAGTTGCCTAAAATATAAACAAGCAGAGTACGTTACCTGAGTACTCTAAAATGTATGCTTAGGCTATGAAACTCAAAAGTTCAAAAGCACCACTTCTTTTTTATAATTATTCCAACCCCAAGTACTTTAATCACATCACTTATAATCTGATTAAAATCACAGCTTTAAGAGAAATACTATGTGCCTCTTTATACTTTAATTTCAAACATTTATTTTTATCGTTCTTTATTCATCTTTGTCCCAGCTATTCTCAATCTTCCTAAAAAAGAAATGGAAAGGACAAAATTACTTTAAGAACAAGTGAAAATTCTTGCCAGCCTGACATGGACATGGCAATTTTGTTAGAACAGATATATGTGCTACAGCCAATAAATGAGGTCAATCCAACCAACTAAAATCTCAGCATAGGTACTGACATCACCAACTATCCTACTCAAGTCATCTTTCCAGAGCATTGTAAGAAGTACCTGATTACCCTATAAAGTTCACTTAAAGTACAGCCAAGCTGATTACTGAGTCCAAGGGGAAAAATAAAAACTATAATTCTTCTCTAAGCCCAACTCCGCAAGTGAAATCATTGCCTCCCTCCTACGGGGGACACGACACCCAGGGGTGAACCCTTCCCTGGTGACGTGGGACATGACTCCCAGGGGAGAATCCGGTCCTGGCACCGTGGGATCAAAAATTCCATCCTGACCAAAGGGGGAAAAGAAGTGTAACTAATAAAGTATCAGTGGCAGAGAGAGTTCAGATAGAGTCGAAAGGCTACTCTGGAGGTTGCTCTTACACAAGCTTCAGGTAGAACTTGCTACTTATCATAACCTGTCAGCCCCAACCAGGACCATTCCGGCCAATCCTAAAGAACACCTAGGGCAATAGATAAGATTCCCCAACTATTTCATGCACTTGAGTAGCTTTCCAGAAACCTACAACTTCCACATGGGTTCCTAGTCCAGGTAAGTCCTAAAACCTAGCCCAGCCTCTCCAGAACATCAGATAGTTCCATCTCCCTACCCCATATAGTGACAGACCCTTTCAATTTGAAAAATTTAGAATGGCCATAGCCCAAATACCCCTAAAGAGAGGAATGGAAAGATCAAAGGTGATGGTGGAGTTACACAGTGAAAAGATAGGACTTAACAGATGAATATGAATACTGAGTTACTAAATTGATATCTCTTTTAGTCTCCAGTATCTTAAAGCAACTATAAATGAAAAACTAAGATTGTGGAATTGTAACCCATGTCAAACTCTGAAATGTGTTTTACAACTAATTGTGGTGCTGTGCTTTGAAATTTATTGCTTTTTTTTGCATATATGTTATTTTTCACAAAAAAAAGAAAGAAACAAAGCCAATTGTGGTAATAAAAAACATATTTAAACCTTCTAGCCTCCAAATTCTAGAGAAGCTAAAACCAAAAAACTCTGAGAGGATCGTATGGTAGCCCATGATAAACTCTGGGATCTGTCCTATAACTACTTACTGAAGAGTGCTTTGAAAACTATTGCTTTTTTATTTCTTTGTTTTGTATATATGTTATACTATACAATAAAAAGTCTTTAAAAAAAAAGTATAATTCATTCCCCGTGCCTGCCCATGCAAAAAAAATAAAAGTAGAATTAGTAAGTGTTTTGTTTGGCTTGTTATATTAACATTATCTTGGTTAAAATTCAGAAAACTGAATTTGATTCATTTCAGAGAGTTAAAAAATGCAAATAAACTGGGTCTTCCTGCTCCCTCCTTAAAGGCGACCTGAGGACAGTGATAGACCTAAAAAAATAAAAACATAGACCTGGCTCCAAAGGCCACTGAAGACATGTAGATCTATACTAAAGATTTTCATGGAGGAGGCAGCAAAGGAGAATGTCATAAGCCATTTTTACTATTTAAAACATTCAAATCAAAACAAACCAAAAGCACCTACCCCAGGTCTCTCAAATTATACTGTTTTCAAAAGCTCTGCCCACAACCACTCTCCCCGCCTTGATCTTAGACTCTCTGCCTTCTTCAGGTGTCCTCAACTCAGCTCCCCACCCACTACCCCATCTGCACAGCAGGGGCACCAGCTCTCCTCCTGGAAAAGGAAAGTCACGTATATTCTCTAATATTTTTTGTCTCTGTCAAATTTTATAGCTCTTGAACATTTCATGATACATTTACTCCTGCATATTAGGGTTTCTTGTCACTACTGTTAATAGGATATTTTCCTCATCCCTTTCTCATAAAACCCATCATATTTGTTAGTGATTTACGGATATATCAAAAGCTAGGGAAATATTATTCATCAGTAAGAAGGAATGAAGTCTTGAAGCACACCATGGATGAAACTGGAGGACATTACGTTGAGTGAAACAAGTCAGACACAAAAGGACAAATACTGTATGATCTCACTGATAGAACTAATTACAATATGTAAACTCATAGACATGAAATGTAGAATATAGATTTTACCAGGAGATAGAATGAGGTTAAAGAAGGGAGAGTGGTTGCTTCATCTGTGCAGAATGGTTAACTAGGTTGAACTTAAACATTTCAAAACAGACAGTGGTGATGGGAGCCCACTGTTGTGAGAACAATTACCAGCGCTGAATGGTGTGTGAATGTGCTGGAAAGGGGGAGTTTAGACTCATGTGCGCCCCAGAAGGAAAGTTGGAGGTTAAAAGATGGGAATGTGCAATATAATGTATCTTTGGGTGGGAACTGTCTGTGATTAACTACGAATACTAGAAAGTTCTTTCATGAACTAGAAAAGTTATACCACACTATTACAAGGAGTTAATAATAGAGGGGAAATGCACCTATTGCAAACTATTGACCACAGTTAATAAAGTAATATTTAATATTCGTTCATCAGCAGTAACACATGTACCACAGCAATATTTTGGGTCAATAATAGAGGGGGGATAAGGGGCATTTGTTTTCCTTTTTATTTTTATTTCTTTTCTGGAGTGATGAAAATGTTCTAAAATTGATCATGAGGATGTATGCACAACTATGTGATGATACTGTGAGTCAATGATGGTATATACATCAGATGGTTTGTATGGTGTGTGAATAAATCAAATAAAATTACATTTTAAAAAGTAAGGGCTTACGTAACAAGCCATCATGCTTCTGTTTACATTGTCAGAACTTCTACAGTAGATAGAGCAAAACAAAAAGTGCGTATCACTTGCATATCATGATACATCGCCTCCTGTTTTCTATTCCGCACAATTATATTGGCAGCTCATCTGGAATGATTTTTACCTTTGTGGGACGTGTGTAGAATTTATTATTAGCTAGAATGCTCAAGTGATTGTTGAATTTTGTCATATGCCATCTTAGCTTCTAAAAAAATTATCTTCTTTTTCATCTTTAACCACTTAATATGTGAGTTGATTAGATTTCCGAGTATTGACACGTTATGCTCCTGAAACTTCAGGAACACTGACTTAGGTAATTTGCAAAATTGTTTGAATATGGCTGGATTGTCTTTGTGGTTATACTTTTAGTCTCTTCCATTTAATCCATCCCTCTCTAAAGCCACACACATGCATCTCTTCATTTTATATGGAATATGAGAAGTCTTTGTAATCTGCATAGAGCCTTCTTTGGTTGAAGAAAACAGACTTCAATTATATCTTCAATATATACATATAGAAACCAAGACAATTGAAATAAAAGCAATAACTTTTCCTCTTAAAGCCTTATGTTCTGCTTCCTGTTTCTATCATCCCTCATTTCTTGTTGTGAGTAGAAACTGCCCCTGCTAGCTAGCAATAGGTTGACTTCCCATCTTCCAGTCTGGCTTTCCAGATGCTGTTTTTTTTTCCATTTGTATGGCTGCGCTTGCACAGGCTTCGTAGTGGGACCTGGCAGAAGCTGCACTGAGGACTGACAGAAAGCTATTTTAAGCAGGATACTTCTTTGTTGTAGCACTGTCTTCTATGGAAAACCTTGCAGGGGAGGTTCCTGGGGCCCTTGGTGCTTCTGCAGATTCGTAGCAGCCTATGAGGGGCCAGTGCATGCAACTCCTCAGCATCACAATAAATTACTCCATGGCATTGTTTCTGGCAGCTGTGCTCTGAAATTTTGATTGTTCTCTAAATATTCTATGTAGCATATAAATTTCTTTGGCTATTTGGGGAATTTTGCATTTAATTCATCTGCTGAGTTCCATGGAAAATATATTGTTTGTGAAAATAAATTCTTAAAAGCCCCAAATCAAATACCTTCAATTTAACCTTCATTAGAATTAAAGACAGAAGACAGAAACTGCATATTATGTATTGCTTTGTTTCATGCAGGAATCATGAAAGAAACTTTAAGAAGTGATGGATACAGGCTTTGGGAAGACGGCGGAGTTGGGGAGCCTGGTTTCACCTCTTAGGGCAACAAGAGAGGGGACAGAAAAATGACTGGGACTGCAGTCCTGGAGAGTGAGGGATCAAAGAGGATCTTTGGCATTTGGTGGGGAGGTCCTGGTAGAGGGAGGTGGGCAGACTGGCATGGGAAGAGCAGGTGAACCTGTTCAGCTGTGACCCCACTATGGCAATGTGAGGGAAGTATAGATCCAAGGGAACAGACTGTCCCTCTAATCTAACATGCAGCTCGTTGGGGAGAGCTCCCTGTGAAGCACGGCAGCAGGCAGCACCCATGGAGAGGCCAGAGCTGCACCTAGCACCCACTGCAAAAAGCTGCACCCTCTCGGGCACTGGAATTAGTCATTCTGGGTACCACAAACAGCTGTCCTGTCCAGCTCTGTAAGCAATGGATCCTCCGGGAGCCGGCTGCTGCGATCAGTTGCCCTACCAGGAGTTATGACCAGCTGCCCTGTCCCACATGCTCAAACTGGCCATCCCACTGCTATGTGACAGGAGTGGTCCCCACCACGAATGTCAGCTTCCTAGCCAACCATCATGGTCAGAGAGGGGCAGGCCTCAAGGGAGCAGGTGGCTCAAGTTTGCTATCTGCTGGAAAGAAGCAGTAAGTGCAGTCTGGCAAACTCCTTTTCTGCCTAGTTTTTTATTTTTTAATTTTCTTTATATTTCTATGTTCTATGTGTTATTTTTATTTTATTTTTTATTCTTTTTTTCTCTTTCTCTTCAGTTGCCACCAGTCTCAGTTTCATTCCTAATATATCTTGGGGTATCTCGGTGGCTTTGCTATTGTTGAGGTGTTCTTTTTTTGGAGGGGCGGGGGAATGCATGGGCCAAGAGGGAAGTATGGGTCTCCTACATGGAGGGCGGGCATCCTGCCACTGAACTACCATGCACCCGTGCCTAGGTTTTAATAGACCCTCAAGTAGAATTGTATCCCCTGTATGAGATCCAGACCTTGGTTTGTCAGGGAATTACTGACAAAGCACAAAGGGGGACCTTCAGTGCAAACCAAAGTAAATACAAAACTTTGGATGAGTGAACAAAACCAGCATGCAAAAGAACCTTATTAAGATAATCAAATGCTTCACACACAACAGAAAATCACAAAGCATGTGAAGATCCAGGCCTAAATGGACCTGCTAAATAACCAAATCAAAACACCAGAGGGGTCACAGAACATGTAACAACTACTCAGGGATATTTATAAAGAAATAAAGGGGCAGTGCAATGGTGGCTCAGTGGCAGAATTCTTGCCTGCCATGCCAGAGACTGGGTTCAATTCCCAGAGCCCATCCATGCCAAAAAAAAAAAAAAAGGTATCAAGAAGACACTAATAGAGAATGAAGAAGAATTCTAAAGATTAAATAGAAAAATAGAAGATTTCATAGACATGAAAGATATTGTAGACCAAATTAGAAATAAACTAGAGACACAAAATTGGAGATTCAAAGAAGCAGAAATGAGAATAATTGAGCTAGAAGTCAGAGCAATTGAACAAGAGAGCACAAAAGAAGACATGGCAAGAAAGATGGAAAACATGAAACTTGATTTTAGGGATAAGATGGACAACAAAAGGCACACAAATATAAGATTCAATGACGTCCCAGAAGGAGAAGAGAAAGGGCTTAGAAGGTCAGTTGAAGATATAATAGGAGAAAACTTCCCAACCCTCATACAAGACATAAATATGCAAATCAAAGAGGCCCAATGAACCCCAAATAGAATGAGTTCAAATAGACCTACTCCAAGACACATACTAATCAGAATGTCAAGTGTTGAAAAGAAACAGCAAGCGTTGAAAGCAGCATGAGAAAAGTGATCTACTACATACAAGGGAAACCACATAAGACTGAGTTACTACTCAACAGGCATTATGGAAGTAAGAAGGCAGTAGTATGATACATTTAAGATCCTGAATGAGAAAGGCTTCCAGTCAAGGATTTTGGAGCCAGCCAATTTGTCCTTCAAAATGGAGGAAAAAATTAAATCTTCAAAGGCTGAAAGAACTAGTCAACAAGAGACCTACCCTACAAGGTATACTATAGGGAGAACTGTTGGCTGAAGAAAAAAGACAGGAGAGGGAGGTCTAAAGGAGGGCACAGAATTGAAGAGTACCAGTAAAAAAGAGAGTGAAAAGAATACACAGATTTGACAAATAAAAACTAAATAAGTAGATTCAAGAACTGCTTTTATAGTAATAACTTTGAATGTTAACAGACTAAATTCTTCAATTAAAAGATACAGATTGGCAGAATGGATTTAAAAATATAATCCATCCATATGCTTTGTATTGGTTAGGTTCTGGTCATTGGCAAATGATGAAATAAAGCTTTCCTATTTGTGTGCTTTTTATTCCTTTCTCCTGCCTCATTGCTCTAGCTAGGACTTCTCATACAATGTTGAATAATAGCAGTGACAATGAGCATCCTTGTATCGTTCCCAATCTTAGGATTTCAATCTCTCACTGTTAAATATGATGCTGGCTATGGGTTCTTCATATATTCCCTTTATGATGTTGATGAAGTTTCCTTGGATTCTTACATCTTGAAGCTACTCCAATGACACCATGACCCTATACTTGGAAAACCCTGAAAGATCTATGACAAATCTGAGCTTATGAACAAATTCAGGAAAGCAGCAGGATACAAGATTAATATACAAAAATCAATAATGTTTCCACACACAGGTAATGACCTAATTGAGGAGACAATTAAGAAAAAAATTCCATTCGAAATAGCAATCAAAAGAATCAAGTATTTAGGAATAAGCTTAACCAGGGCTGTCAAGATTTGTACACAGAAAATTACAAAACATTGCTAAGAGAAATTTTTTTAAAAAGACCTAAATAGATCAAAAGACTTTCCTTCCTCATAGATAGGAAGGTTAAATGTTGTTAAGATGTCAATTCTAACCAAAGATTCAATGCAATGCTGGTCAAAATTCCAACAACCTACTTTGAAGATGGGAAAAGCTGGTTATCAAATTAATTTGGAAAAGAAAGAGACCAAATGTACAAATAAGTCAAAACTCCCCGGCATGGCACTGAAGGCCCTTGGCAGTCTGGCCCCAGCCCACCTCTTCTGTCTCATTCTCAATCCTTTTCAACTCTCAGTAACAAGTCATTCCAGAGAGAGATGTTTTCTGAGGAGCCAAATTTCCCTCTTGAAGCATCAGAACTTATGCATTCTATTTTATTTCCTCCCTTAAACAATGTATACAAAAAAAAAATTTATGTTTTGATACCTCAAAGACATCTATGAAAATAAAAGTCCCAGCTTCCATGGTTTATAAAGTTTCTTTACATTTCATTATCTCATTAATCTTTATCACCTCTCCCTCAGGTGTATACTATCAGGTGCCTTTTAGGGAGAGAACAGGAACTCAACAGAGAGATGATGCCAATTGTTTAAGGTGATCCCACTGGCAAGTACAAGGCTGAGGCTTTAACCCATATCCTCTGATTCCAAATCCCATGACCTTTCCACTCATGGCTGCATATTGTACTAGAACTGCCATGATGACTTCAAGCATGGCAGTCCCATGTGACAATGGCCTTCACCCTTACTCTAAAATAACTCTTCAAAAACTGCTATTTTATATTTTAGTTTTTGCTGTAGATTTCTGTAGTTTTTCTTTTCTTTTCTTCTTCTTATTATTTTTTGTCTCCTCCTTGCTGTCCAGCTGCCTTCCTTAGCTCTGCATCATTGATTGTCCTTTTGGCTCACTAATTCTAATTTTCTATAGTTTCGAGAATACCAAATTTAATCAAATAAGGGTCAAAAAAGAGTAAAAGTATCTTTCCTGAGGATTGTAAGGATCTCTTGTACATAGTGTGCCTATTCACTCATGAACAGATGTGGACACTCAGGGAGATTCTTCACCATATTTGGAGGTCCTTGACCTCTAGGCTCCAGTTACTCAACATAATCCATGCTAAAACAGACTTGGAGAGTTCTACTCAGCCAGAGGGTCCTCTTCTCCTACTTCCTTATTTATCTCTGACGATCTTGTGTTTTCTTAAAATAGCATCATAGCTACTTAAAACTTTCTTCCATTACAACTTCATAACAGGGATAAATTGAACAAGGATGTGGGGGGGGTAGGGGGTAGAGGCAATCCTAAGGCAAAAGGTGACTAACAAACCTCTAAGTCTCTAAAAGTAGAAAGGAGCTTATTCAAGCCTCTCCTTGTTACAGACTCTCCAGGCCAATGTCGATTTCCATCCTGGGCCAGCCTGACTCCAAACAGCATCTGGATCATTCATAGCAGAAGGTCTGAACATCTGCAAGGTCATAACTCTGGCAAATGGGTTGATAATTGTTGAAACCAGGTGACACAAACATGGTGGCTTGCCAAATTACTCTCTTTGCTTTTACATATATGTATGTATTTGAAATTTTCCATAATAAAGAGTTAAAAAAAAAGTTTTGGTTTTGTTTTTGTTTTTTAAGGAGTCTGGCTAAGTACCAAGACAGGAAAGATAAAGCTGTGAAACTTCAAAATCCCATTTCAGCATCCCGAGCCCAGCTCCTCCCCGTGGACTGTGCTATTGCGTTTCCTTGCAGGGATGCAGGGAGAACACTGTGACACATGAAGCAGTCCCATTTATAAAATCCCAATCCAGAAATTTATCTCATATCTAAGTGCCAGGAAAAGCTCTGCTTGACCTAAGGGTCGGACATGTTTCCTCCCTGTGGCCATGAATCACATTAACTGAGCATGCTTCCCTCTGAACAACCCAGTCTACTCCAAGAGAAGGCTCAGCCGTTCCTACACCATGGGAAGGCTTGGCTGCCTCTCAGCCTCCCCAGAGTGCCGAGGTCATGGGTAGGACACCCCCAGCCCATCCTCAGCCTTTCCAAGGCTAAGGGTAAGAGTCCCCCAAACTAGTTCTCCATTCACCAATGGTGTCAGGTAGAGGCCACTTACTAACAGTGGGAACGCTCTGGAATGTTTTTGCTCAGAGGAGCTCCAGGCCAATTATCTGTGAAGACAGTTCCAGGAGTAAGGGTTTTCTGCAGCCCCTTAGGCCAAGAGTGCCTATTGCTCCAGGCAGACATTACAGAAGGAGGGCACTGAGTCCCCTGGAACTCGTGTAACAACACAGCAAGCCATAAAAGCTCTAGCCTCAATGGTCTCATCCCTTCAAATGCACTGTCTCACTCTGCGGAGAGGTTACAGAAACCTTCTGCTGATAATCCTCAGCCAAGGACCTATTATCTCAGCTCCTAGATTGGGGGAACCAGACTGGGTGGTCACTTGGGCCTGAAACTGCATAACTGACAAACACTAAAACCTAGATTAAAAGCAGTAACCATAGCCCATGTTTTCATATGAGCAATAATTACAGGGTCAGAAGGTCAACCTAGCAAGTTCTTTTAGATAGATAGACTTCTAACCCCAGATGTTGTATTTCCATAAGCAGGAAAGATTTTTTTGGCATAAAATTTGAGAGACTATCTGAGAATTTTATTTATGATGCAAAAGTGTCCATAAATGCCTTTTCCTGATCCCAGGCCACACAAGAGTACCTGGAAGCCAGCCTCATAGACAAATTGTTGCCTCTTTCTGGGAAAACAGTGAGCCATCTCAAAGGAAAACTCACTATGAGTTACATCTTAAAAATCCTTGCCTCTTGGCACAGTCGTCTTATTCTGTTATGCATTACATGTATAATTTAAAAGACATACTCTCATTGCTGATAGCTCTTAATTGTATCTTCCCATTAGTCCTAAATGTATTATTGCCTTGTATTCAGGTTAACTTATTGCAAATATAGGTTAAGGGGGAAAATAAGCTTAGAAAACATGTAATAGAGCAAAACACTACATTCAAGATGACACTCACAAATTCATAGCATTCATACTGCTGGCTTAAATGTTAAATTTTGAATAATAGTAGTAGTAATGACAATCCTGCTCTTTCCTTTAAAAGGACACTGAAGTTTACTTTATTACTCAGGGGAGATGAAAGTAAATGTCCTTTACGAAATTTTGTAAAAGGCTTTCTTCCTAAAATTAGATATATGGATTGGCAGAACGGGGACGTTTAAAAGTTTCTATCCATATCCTGGCTACTTAAATCTTCTCGGCTCTCTAAGGGTTGCCAAAATTAGACATAAGATTTCCATGTAATCAGGCTTGCTCGTTCAGTTGCTTACATCTGTGCACTTATTTGCTGCAATGTTCCAATCCATTAACAAAAATGAAGCTTGATACTTTTACAAAAATGAATACCACTGAAATTTGATCTTCTGCTGAACTGCCTAAAAAGAAATAGCCTGATCCCAGAGGTAAATGACAAACTACTCTACTTTAAAAAAATAAAAAATCCATTTAGCCTTCCAGTCATTTCCTTTGTTCTATCAAAAGGCAAAGGGTAAGAGGATAAGCTTTAACACAATGGATATTTTGATGTATAAATTACTGATGAGAAGGATCTTTGAAGAATAGTGATTCTTTCCAACATTGTACTCAAGTTACCTTAGAAGAAAGCAACTTTTCTTGTTTCAGTGGTAACTTTTTCTAAAGACGGAAGTGCCACTGGAGACAGGGTAGGTTATAAAACCATATTTTCCTGAAGAAAGCCCCACCACATGCCAAATGCCATGCAAGGAGAATGTCATTCAATCCCTGCAACAGTCCTCCAGGATAGGTATTATTTTCCCCATTTTGCCTTTGAGGAAACAGATCAGAAAATTTAATGAGCTTGCCCAAGGTCACACAGCCAGTCAGAGGCAGAGGGAGGCAGCTCTGGGCTCCACGTAATAACATTCTTACCATTTTAAATATTCAGAAACTCAAGAAATGGAAACGCAAGGTATGTGGGGCAAGATTCAAACAATGCTGAACTACATTCTGAGAAAGGTGGTGGGGGAAGCATCTCCTCACTGAAGGGGAATTTGAAGGGGTTGATCTGCAAAGTCCTTTTCAACTCTTAGATCCAAGGGGCCTGGGTGCTACCAAGGACAGAAATCTCAACTGTCAATATTCTTGTCCAAGCAATTTCATGCCACTTCAGGGTTACTATCACCTCATGGTTTTCTTTCCTACTCTCTCCCTCCCCTTCTCTGGCTTATTCTCCAATGCCTTCAGAGCAGTTGTCCTCAGATGTAGCTTTCAGTGCTTTGAAATATTTGATGCTTCCTAAATTCACCCCCTTATCCTCCGGGATGCACAATATTCATTGAAGCGTGGCTCTGTGAAGACACTGGAATTGGATGTTTAGAGAAGCATAAGACAGAGTGCATGGGCTCTTGTACTTAGAGAAACAAGGCCCATCATTATTTATCATCACCATCGCATTCATCGTGGACATTTGTTGAGCACTCAACATCTACCAGGCATTCTTTTAAGCACTTTCTTTTAAGCACTCTGAGGTAGCTATTATGATTTCCAATTGTATATTTGAAGAAACAGAGGCCCAGAGAGCAAATTGAACAAGGCCTCCCAGCTAATAAACTGAATAGATGAAATTTATACTCAGGTGGTCTGATTCTAGGGCCTGCCCTCAACATTAAAAAAAAGCAAAGCACAGGAGATAACCTAGTCCAGCAAGAGACACCACTGCATTGCTAGCTGCTATTCTGGTCCAGGCTCTACAGTTCTGACCTGGAGCAAGTAACCTATATTGTGTGTTGTTTTGTTTCCTGTGAGGACGCAATTCATTAAGAACATGAAATAAAAGATGTGCTGAAACTCAAACATTCTATCATTTATGTTGTGATTAAAAATAACACCACCATTCAAAGGTCTAAAATGATCCACAGAGACATGCAAGAGCAAAGGCCTTTGATACCATCACTTCCAAATACAACAATTATAACGGTGATATGGATGGGTGGGTAGTTGATTCTTCCAGTTCCTGAGTCAGGCAATTGAAACCAGAAAATCAGATCACATGCTAAATGCAGGGACCAGGATACAGGCAGAGATTAGAAACTGGGCTCCGGTAAGATCCCCAATACCTCGAAATCTCTTTTTCCTCATTAAGACCGCACTGGCTCTTCACAAATGCTGGAGACAAGGAAGAATCGAGTGCTCAGATGTGGAAACTAGGCAGAAGTTGCATCTGTACCTGGCTCAGGTAAGAGGGGCAGCACCGGGATTCCCTTACAGACACACACACACAGATACACATACATCCCCTGACTATTTCAAACACTCAGCCTGCTTTGGGGTCTATACTTGGGTCAACCTTAAGTGTCCGTCTTTACCTTTTTCTTTCAGGCTGAATGACTAACTTCTCAAGATGTCACCATCTGAAACCCAAGACCCCAGGACATGGAATTAGGCCTGAAGAACTCTATCCACACAATTTCAGGTCTAGTGGTCGTGCATCCTTTGGTAGAGCTTCGCTCTGGTATGGGATTATTCTTTCTTCCTTGATTCCTCCGCCCGTTGTGTTGTTTCTCCTCCTCTCCTTTGGGATTCTTAACTCACGTGGTCTGCTACATGCAGGGGCCACAGTACCCAACACACCCACAACCCTCCTGGTTCTGTCTTTAAGCAGCACAAAGGCTTCCTCTGCACATTTATAACTCTAACCTAGCTTCACTTCCTTGTTTGATCTCCTTTGCCTTGGACTCGACAGCTACTTTCTTCATAATAGGTTATTATCTAGATTACATACTTTTGTGGATAGTCTCAAATCCAATCCAAAGAGGCAGATTGCAAAAGAAACAAACAAACAAAAAAAACACAATAAAAACTGATATAAGGGATCAGTTTAATCTTCCGTACATTGAGTAAACATCCCTCATTCTCATACTTAAATAAAAATTTGCACATAAATTTAGAATATTGGTAGCACAGTGCAAATTTCAAGAAATTTGTTTTGATTATTTAATCCCTGATACTGCAGAATTTGACTGAAAATATCTCTTCAGTATTTCAGGGGAAAAAGAAAAACCTATCTGTTCAATTAATTGTAAAAACTTTTATTTACAGAGTCTCTGCTATGATCAATGCATCCCTTACTTTGTTGAATCTATACCCACACAAATTGAAATAACACCAGCAAAGGCAGGAAGGGCCTATCATTTATTTTAATGAAACCTAATTTCATCAAATGATGGTTGTCTTCATTATTTTAATATTGAACAAAAGGCAAGTTATAGCTAATAAATGTGTTTTTCCAGGATAATTAGAAACGAATCATTCCAACATTTTCCAGAAACGACCCATCAAAATATCAAATTCAAGAGTGGCAAAATAATTCAGATGGCTCCTGCTTGCTTTTGAACTGTTTTTATATATGTATAGTGCAATCATTTAATTTTCCATTTCTAAGTTAGAAAATATGCATATACAACTTGAGAAGAGGAATCTTCTTTTCAAAAATATCTTGATTAATATATCATATTTCACCCATTGTGAGTCTTGTCGTTTCTTTTCTAACTCATTTATTACTCATAGTATACTGAATGTAGATGCTTTATGCAGTGGAAAGGAAATGCATGCTTAATTCCCTAGAGTCTCAGTATCTCCATCTGATGATGAAGTAGAGGAAAATGTCAAAGAGACAATGCCATAGATGATGGATGGCCCTGGATTAAGGCAGATCCATATCAATATGGTGGAGGAAATGCTAAGTCCGCGTCCTCACTCCTGTGAGCAGGCTCTGGCAAAGGTTGAGAGCGTAGCTACCATACCCTACAGTCCTCTGTATGGAAGCCAATCCCCAATTTTTTTCTCTAATTATAATTTTTAAAGGATCACGCTGGAGAGGATAAAATAATCCTGTGAGCTGACCCAAATTCCTGTCTCCTCTGAGGGGTGCATCAGAGGAGTTTTGGTATGGAATGTTCCTGACATCATCTGGACCAAGTACAGGAACAGCTCTCTTTAAACACACAGACACCTGCCGAAGCCTTGTACTCTCTCTCCAACAAGGTCCCCAAATAATGAGACCTTCAAGGTCATCTTTGTCATAAGCTTGGGGCTTCTCCTTAGGTTTCTTTGGGCTTTTCTGGAATAAAAGCTGTTAGGTTTATTTGACATAGGCGTCTGTCTCAGAAGAACAGCTCAAATGGTACCAGCCTACTCTGCTTCTGAAGTAGGGAGAAATGACCAAATACAAGGCTCCGATCTGAAGGCAGTTAGACTCGCCACCCCAAACCCCTGTTCTCACACCCAATACCTGTAGTCAGCACCTGTGTTCTAGAATTATTTACTATTTTCATCCCCACTAAAACTCATCCTTGACTAAACTAATTTATTTCAATTTTAGTGATAGAATGTACCTTATTTGTTACTATTTTAGGGACATTTGCATTTAAACAGGAAATCATGCCTTTATTACATAGGAATTATGCTCACATAGCAGGGTTCCAGGTATCTCCCAGGTTAGTGTACCAAGGAAATTTGGGATGAAGACCCCTCCCTAAATATCCTTGAATCTCACCCCTAGGCTGCTGCTTTCTGTCTAACTGCATAGGCAACTGAGTTGTATCAATGCCAAGATATTTTTTTGAAAAGCATTTTCTTTAGAAATAAATTTGTGATAGTGACTAAATGTACAAATTTCAAAAATGTTTTTTGCATGAGGAAGAACAAAAGAATGGCATTACTGCATTGTGCTGAAAATAGATGGTACTTAATATTTAAAAATTTCAACTAATGTGTGAGACTAAAGCAAAAAATGTTTATTTGGTACAAATCTATACTTTGACTAGTGCATTTCCTAATATAACTTATGTAGATAGTTGATTGAATACCTTAAGTACATGGAACTTTGTATAGGACATGAGATTTTGTTGGTTTGTCTAGGTGATGCCCTGATGAATCCCAGAGTGATTTGATCAGTGAGTGGAAAAGTATTTGCAAAGTCCCCTTCAGGGAATGGTGAGAATGGGGAAAACTCAACTTCCCCAAGTTGAATTCCTGATATTCTCACAAGCAGTGTGGACAACCAAAGCTATAGGCTGAGCCCCCAGTCTTGGGGGTTGTTCATATGAAACTTAACCCCACAGGGGATAGGTCAAGCCTACCTAAAATTAAGCCTAAGAGTCACCCCCAAGAGAACCTCTTTTGTTGCTCAGATGTGGCCTCTCTCTCCAGCCAACACAGCAAGGAGACTCACCACCCTCCCCCTGTCTACGTGGGACATGACTACCAGGGGTGTGGATCTTCCTGGCAGCGTGGGACAGAAATTCCAGAATGAGCTGAGATTCAGCATCAAGGGATTGAGAAAAACTCTAGAATGAGCTGAGACCCAGCATGAAGGGATTGAGAAAACCTTCTCGACCGAAAGGGGGAAGAGTGAAATGAGACAAAGTGTCAACGGCTGAGAGATTCCTAACAGAGTCAAGCGGTTATCCTGGAGGTTATTCTTATGCATTAAGTAGATATCACCTTGTTATCCAAGATGTAATGGAGAGGCTGGAGGGAACTGCCTGAAAATGTAGAACTGTGTTCCAGTAGCCATGTTTCTTGATGATGATTGTATAATGATATAGCTTTCACAATGTGACTGTGTGATTGTGAAAACCTTGTGTCTGATGCTCCTTTTATCTACCTTGTCAACAGATGAGAGGAACATATGGAATAAAAATAAATACTAGGGGGAACAAATGTTAAAATAGATTTAGTTTGAAATGCTAGTGATCAATGAAAGGGATCAGTAAGGGGTATGGCATGTAAAATTTTTTTTTTCTGTTTGTTATATTTTTCTGTTATCTTTTTATTTCTTTTTCTGAATTGATGCTAATGTTCTGGGAAATGATCACGATGATGAATATGCAACTATGTGATGATATTGTGAATTGCTGAGTGTATGTGTTGGGAATGTTTGTGTTTCTTGTAATTTTTTTAATTAATAAAAAATTAAAAAAAAGAAAGAAATTTTACTTCAGAAGCAAAGATCCTCATGACAGAAATGCAAAAATTTTGTTTATCTTCTACCCATCATTGCTGGCAGACAACTATGGTTTTTATCAGATTGGGGTGGGAACAATGAAATATTCATGAGGTTTTCTAGCTAAAATTGATATTTGTCAACAATTTCATTGTTTTGAACTGCAAACTAAAAGTATACTATGCTGAGCACACCTTCAAACCAATGGGTAAAAAAAAATAAAAATAAATAAAAATTTAAATTAAAAAAAAACCAATGGGTAAGAGGTAAGGTGGACAGCTAACTACTTTCAGTAGCCTGTTGCACCTATGTTTATCACGTAGCTTAAAAAAAATTTTTTAAAGCCAGCATATGGAACTTATGCTGGTGACTTGATTTCAGAACTTTCTCCCCACAGTTATCCTTTGAGATTAGAACTCCAAGGAGGAAATTAAATGTGAATCTAGCCCCAAATGATTTCTATTAAAGTCAATTAAAATCAATTGCACTGGTCAGGAGCATTCCTGGGGAGTTCAAAAGAGGATCCTGGAAGCAGAGACTTCCAGGGAAAACACAGTAGGAATGCCAAATGCAACAACGGCCATAGAAAGTGGCTGATGGAGGCAACAGATGCTGTTTTTATTGGTTTACATATCACAAGTGCCACCTTTCATTTGTCTAGCATATTACTATTTACCAAGTGCTTCTACCATATGTGATCTCATTTTGAATTCCTTTAGAATTTTTTCTAGCACCTACATGGATTTGGGCTAACCCTGTGACATGGACATTGGCACCATCTTCATCTTTGGGTGGGGAACCTGAGGCTTTAAGGAATTAAATGATGCAATTTCAGTAAGTGCCGGAGCCTGACTATGAACTCTGATCCTCAGCCTCCAACTCTACTGGCCTCCATCGGGCCCCAAAGCTTTCCACCTCATCAGAACGGTTCTGTGCAAATATGTAAGCCCACTCTGACATCATCTGGACCAAGTACAGGAACAGCTCTCTTTAAACACACAGATACCTGCCAAAGCCTTGTGCTCTCTCTCCAACCAGGTCCCAAAATAATGGAACCTTTATATTACTCTCACTGATATAAACTTGAAGAAAATGATTGGATTTGATGTCAAGTTCCCATAATCTGTGCATTCTATTTGTGGTTACAAACTGTACTGCCCCATCCCCAGCCCCACCGCCCCATCCCCACCCCCACCACTCCCACCTCCTCCAAGTCGAAATTAACCAAGACTGTTGCCATTCTCCTTGTCAAAGATTCTTTATCCATTCTAGTCCCCTAGGAAACTTTCCCAGAAGATTCTTTAACCATCACTTTAGCTGGCATTTCTGTGGCTTTACTCATTCTTTCAATACTTTAGTTTCCACCCAACATTAATGCTCCTTACATCAATGCTAACGTTTAATTTGTTTGATTTATATGACTTTGTTTTAACTCTCCATGGTACCCACTGTTTGAAGGTGATTGCCTGTTGTACTGTGTTTACCAGTACTTTAATATATATCAAAATCAAACTAAGACCAGAAAATTATAAAGAAAAAGGATAAAGACAAAATGTAATGAAAGTCTGTGAAGAAATGAAAATGGTCAACAGAAAAGAAAAGTCAAATAAAATCTAGTTAGTTAGGAAGGCATTTATTGAATTAGAATGTGGAAAAAGAATGGAGTAAAAGTGTGAATTTTCTCAAAGTCTTTCTATAGATACAGCTATAGACCTATATACACAGGCATAATTATATAATATATAAATGGTATAGCACAAGTTTCTATGGGTATTTCCTCTGTTTATTTCCTTCATTTTTTCCCAGTTTCCTGCCAAAATATTGTAACTGGGCAAAAAACAAGATGTGCAAATGACCTGACATCTTACAGAATTAATGACCTTTGAATTCCAGATAGCTCCAAATGGCTCTGGAATATTCCAATGGCCAGAACCTCTGCTGACTCTCTGAAGAAATATGCCATACCACAGTCCTCTGCACCCTTTCCTCCACTCCAAAGCCCTAAATGAAATCCCACTCCATATATCACATTACCACCTCTGTCTGAGGTTTGCGACACAGCATGAATGTTCTGCCCAGAAGGCATGTGGAATCTAAATGCAGTCATTTAGAAGAGGGCGGACTGAGTCCATGGCAGCAGCCCAAGAGGGCCTGCGGTAACCTTGCTCCATTTGTCCATGACTGAGCAGCTGTTCTATTCCTGCGAGAGCTTGCTCATTCCCTTTTGGAGTCAGCTTCTCTATCCTTTATTGACTTGGATGTATCAGCCTTAACCACAGATTTATCATTAAACTATAAACTCTCCTCCACGATGAACTTGGAAAGAACTATTGCCTGCTGTGCAATTAAATGCTGATCTTAGCCTCAAAATGCCCATTATGTGAAAGGAAGCTGAGTTCAGAATGAGTCCCCAGATGCCAGTGAGTACTTTGTTTACCAGCATGAGTCATGCAGGTTTAGGCCAAGTTTCTTGGGATTATTCCTGGAGTACAGGGAAAAGACAATCTGAAGGAAGAAACCCAAAGGACATCAATGACAGATGCTAGAGTGATGCTTGTTCTGCCTGTTTCTCCTACAAGGTGGTTGGTTCCAGGTTGGTTGCAGGTCAAATCAATATGAGGGTACCATCTTCTCTGAATCTGCCTTATCTCACATTCCCTAGAAACCAACCAAGCTTTTCAAAAGCTTTCAGACAAAGGATAACCCGGGCCAAGCTGACATATTAGCATTGACATATGTAGGGCAGTGTTCAGGGTGACCCAGGCAAAACCAAATCATCTGCTTCCATCCAGAGGCAAAGAAATCCAGATTCCCATAAGCTGCTGCTCCCAGACAAACTAGCCTGATGATAGCTGCTGCTATTTGTTTCCTTACAATCAAGATCTTCCCTACTATAATCTCCTATACAAAGAAATGAGAATGGAATTGAGTTTTGATGGCAAAATTAAAAATGGCTTTTCTAATGACATAAAGCACAATATAGCATGATTTAGAAAATTAAAAAAATAAAAACAAAACTCAGACAAGCCTTTGGCCTGGCATCACCCACCTTAAAGAAGGGTATTTTCCTCCCCTTTTCTCTAGGCCCCTGCTTAGTTTGCTAGGGCTGCCATAACAAAGTACTACAAACTAGGAGATTTAAGAAATGTATTGTCTCACAGTGCTAGAAGTTAGAAGTCTGGGGGAGTCAAGAAACAGAAAAAGGAGGAAGATTTGTCAAATTGGCTTCCAGCAATTTGATCCAGAGTTGTTATAAAGGAAGTCATTCAAAGAATCACTACAGAGCAGAGACAAAAGCTACAAAGTATTTTTCAAGTCAAAGAGAGAAGAAATTGAATCATCCAAAATTAAGCTAGGGGATACTTAAAAAGATAGATTAAAGGGACACAAAGTTAATAAAGAGGTCCAGAAGGCAGGGTAGAGGCAAGACTCTAGGCCAGAGGGTCTCAAAATGTGGTTTCTAGACCTCTAGGGGTCCCTGAAACTCTTTCTGAGAGTCCACAAGGTTAAAGCTATTTTTTAATAATATTAAAACACGACATGCCTATTGTCATTTTGTTGATACCGGCCCTGAGGGTACAAAAACAATGGTGAGAAAAACTGCTGATATCAGCCTGGAGTAAACAGAACCTCTGTAGCAGGCATCGCTGGATTCCTCACCATCATTGGGCATTAAGAGGAAAAGATGCCTGTCTCACTTAGAATGTCTCTCACAAAGCAGTGAAAATTAAAATTTTATTTAATCTCAGCCCTTGAGCACACATCATTTTAGCATTTGGTGTAAGGTATGCTGATAGCACTGACATCCCGGGTCATCCCAGAAAAAGCACTTGTGCAATTGTTCTATTTTATTTATTTTTATTTTTTTACATGGGCAGGCACCGGGAATCGAACCCGGGTCCTCTGGCATGGCAGGTGAACATTCTTGCCTGCTGAGCCACCGTGGCCTGTTCCTGTGCAATTGTTTTAAATCAGGAGTGAACCAGTCACTGCCATGGAACACCATTTTTCTTTGAAAGAACAACTTTCAGATAAATCATCGTTATTCCAACTTGGCTATCTGGCAGATACTTTCTTTCAAATGAATGGAGTGAGCCTATTACTTCAAGGATAACTGACAGTCTTTATTGTCAAAGAGAAAATCTGAACTTTCAAGCAAAAATTCAAACTTTGGAAAACTGCTATTTGCTCTTATAAGATTGACTGAGTCTCAATACTTAAAGACTTTTTTGACAAGCTCAATGGTGATATTAACAGATGTGATTTTTTTTTATATTGCATAATGAAATGTGTCAGCATGTGGAAACCATATAACTCAGTGACACAATTTTTCCAAATGACCGATATGTGATGTTAAAAAACCACTCATGGGTAAAAGAGCCAAACTGCAAGACAGATCGATGGATTTTAATGAAGCAGAATGAATAAACCTCATTGATATGGTTTCAGATTCCACATAGTGACTAACCTCTAAGAAACTGCCACTTGTCAAATTCTGGAATATTTTCAAAGAATACCCACAATTACCAAAAAGGCTCATAAAACACCTCTCCTTTTTCCAACTGCATATCTCCATGAGGCTGAATTTTCTTCCTATTCTTAAGCTAAATTGGAGTAGATTAAATGTAAAAGCAAGTAGTAAAACAAGCTGTCTCCTCTTAAGCCAAACATTAAAGAGATTTGTAAAACTGAAAACAAGGCTACTCTTCTCACTAAATATTTTGGTTTGGGAAAATACAGCTATTTTTCACAAAAATGTTATTCATGTCAATAAGTTTGTTCTTATTTTAAAGTGAATAAATGTGTTTTAATTCTTCAGTTTAACTTACTATGGGAAATATCTCTAGATAAAGCCCACTAAAGAAAGCATTTTGAGGTCTTCAATAATTTGAGACCAAAAAGTTTGAAAATGTTAGCTATGTAAAGCCCAACAGTGTCATAAATTGAATAACTAACATTACATCCAGTGTGCAAATCCTTCCATTGAGTCTGTAACTCACTAGACAGAAAATGGAGCCAAGCTCTCAGATAAAAGCACTATAGACTCTAGGTGGGTAATAGATCTCAACTAACGCCATGAAAAAAACCACCAGCTCTTCCTGCAATTAAGACATGCTATCAAGCATATGCCCAAACACACTGGTGTTTCTGTCTAGTTCTGAAAAAGTTATACAGTCCCATCCCCCAACAGTTGTTTCCTCAGACACATATAAGGGACCCTTTGGTATCTGCTAACACACCAACAACTTGGGTGGATAAACTGCAAATCCAGAATTGATTTTAAAAATCTAAGACAATATCACAGAAGGAATGGGGTCCATATCAAGGTAAAGCTCTCATCTCCTGGAGGAAAGAGAAGCAGGAAATGAGACTTTATCCATTAACATCATATTGCAGTGGCTGCACAGGACCCAAGACCATGGTGGACAATGAAAGAAGGGCTCTGACCACCCCCACACCTCAAAACCTAAAGAAGTGCCAGCCTGCCTCAAGTAGTTGTTCGCTGGATATTTAATTAGAGGCTGAGGAAGGCTGAGGAGATTGATACTGTTTTAGAGGGTTTGGTGCATCTGGTAAGGGTCAAGTTAAATCATTTCCAATCCCAGTTTTCTGTCTTTATGCATCACGCCTTGATTTTCTTGCCCTTGTTTTGTGATGGCCTAGTTCCCAGCCTGATATGTAAGAGTGCTCACAAAGTAGGAGATGAGGGAATGAAGGTGAGGAAAAATAAATGAATGCACCAAGGTGAAAAGTGCAATAGATGCTTCATGGAGAATACCAGTAGCAGATCCGCAGGTGGGTTTCAGATCCCACCTGAGCTAAAGAGGAACAACAAAGCCAGGCCCTTGCAGGCTGCACCCACGGCCAACCCCATTCAGCCGCGTTAGTCACAACAGCTCACACTCAGCTCACTGATCTAGGAACCGAAACACAGAACACAAAGAATAAATATTGTAGGGCAAGGAAAAACAAAGAAAAGCAAGCCCACTAGCTCCGAGAGGGTTTTCTTCCCTCAGGCTTAGAAGTCTTATATCTGCAATTTTAAAAGTTATGAATGAAAATCTAAGAATTATATCTGTCTGTCTCCAATACAAGATCATTAAATGAGATCTCTTCTCTTTGTGAAGATGTAGATTAGTAGCACAGTGTAAACTCGGGAGCTTCTAACACACAGTTCCTGGGCCACATGTAAAGGCTATGTGCCATACACAGGACTTTTCTCCTTCCCTGCATTTCTATTTCACCTGTATTGTCATTTTCTCAAACTTTGCTCTAGAGTAAAAGAGACCCAGATTGCTTAGCCCATACTAAAATTTATTCCAAAGCAATTCATGGCTCAGAGGTTGCAGAATCTTCTTTCTGCAAGGTCATGGAAACAGTGCCTCTAATGCTTCATTCCAATGTCTCTGATCCCCAAAGCAGCAGAGCTGGCATCACCTGCGTCATATTTTGGGCCACCCTCCACAGACCCTCCTAAATCAGGATCTGCATTTTAACAAGATCTTCACGTGACCCGTGCACACACTAAAATGTGAGAAGTGAACACCAGCATGCCACGAAGTCATACCATTCAAAAAGAATTTCCACCTGAAGCCTGGTTTTCCTCCCAGTAGACAATAAAACTTGACGAGAGGATGCTGATCAAGCACGGAAGTCCACTTGAAGGACGAGGTCCCACAGAGAACATTATACACAGGGACTCGAGGCTGTGCTGTGCAGCAGGAGAAACCCCAGATCCAAAGCTCAGGAATCTCACTTCATTCTCATCTCATACCACAAATTAGCTCTCAGACCTTGGACATACGACTTAAATCTCTCTTTGACCCAAGTTTTTGATTTAAAATAAAAAAGGGGACAAGACAGCTCAAATCGCCTTCTACGCTAAATTCTATGACCCTGAAATGTCAACGGTGATATAACTCTCACCCTAGTGCGTTTGGAGCTATGACTGTCGGCATACAGAGATCTATTTCCACCTTCCGAAAATGCTGGTGCCCAATAAAAATGCGATGAAACATCCATCCTTTGAGACAATTTTATAATTATTTCTTTAAACAATTTATAACGTGACTAAAATAGGTTGGTGTATTTTGGGGCAGGCAATGATCCGATCTTCCTGCTGTTCTAGAACATAAGAGGCAGCAATGGCTTTTTTATTACATTAGTACTAAGTATTATGATTCAAATACAAACTGATGAAATCCTAAACTAGCTTATTCTTCGCACATTAAACACTGACAGCCGGGTGCACTTCCTTTTATGGTCTCTGGGGTTAATATGTTTCTAATTATTATTCTATTTTTATTGTTCATTAAAGTACCTTCTCTCTCAGAGGTTCACAAAGCAGTCTCTGCAAGTAAAATCTGTAGGAGAGATCACCCTTCTCTTATTAGCAAATAAATATTCTTGGATACCTTTGTTTTTGGCATTCAGTCCCAATATTTTCAATAAGTACTGACAAGGAACTACTTCTTCAGTCAAGAAAAATTACATGCCTCCCCTCCGAAGAACATTTTTTAAATATACATTAGTCTTTTCTCTCTATAATGACACAAACAACAGTTCAGTAAGTATTTTCCCAATGCAATTCCATTCTGTACCCTCTCTTGCTGTGTTTTGTTCCCTATTTAAAGGAGCTATTCCTCTATACAGCTGGCAGAGCCGTGGGGGACCTAACTCCACCACAAACTGAACAGAACTATTAAAAAGCAACACCGTGTCCTGGCTGCCAGCTGCTATTCTGATGCTGAGAAGTAAGCAGTGAATGCCTTTTCTGTGAGTCTTTGTGGGTTCCCTCATCTACTCTCCCACTCAGTTTTTTCTCATAACCCTACCAGGTCACAGTGCCTTTTCAAGGTCTCATGAGAGCCTTTTGTTGGCTCTAATGATGATGGAAGAATCAGCTCTCAGAGAAGTGATGGATGAAATAATGCGGCATCTGTCTCTGCCCCTCCATACACTGCCACCACCTCCCCTAGAGAAAAGGCCACCCATTGTTTCAATCAACCAAACGACAGCATCAGAGGCTCCGTTGCTTCAAATTATTCTAACCTATTTCTTTTTGAAATGATAGGGGATTGACAACATTGCTTTAAAAGGATCCTAAAAGAATCCTAAATGGTTACTACAACATTCTGGGTCACACTCTCCATGAGATGGCCTTAGGTCAGAAAATATGTCCCATTATTTTAAAAATTGAAATTTACCATTTATTGCCCATGCTTCCATAGCTATCAAATATATAACTCAAATTATTCATTTAACTCAGAAGTTAGAGAACGGATTTCCCATCACATTTTTGTTCTTTTGTTACTTTTCTTTTTTCATCCCATTCGCAGTTTTTAAGCATCTGCCACATGGAAAGCACGGTGCTCGTTACCATGATGGATACAGAATGCCCCCCAGACACGATTCTGACCTCAAGGAAACTAACAACCCGAGACCCTCCTGGGAAGCTCTCAGTGATCTCACATCTGAGTGATTTCTCCGAGCTCCCAGCACACACCTGCAGCCTTCCCCACAGCGCACAACACACTGCATTCTAATCCACGAGTTGCTTGCACAGCATCCTCTGCAACCTCCTAATCTCTTCTCAGAGGCCACATCTTGCTTCATTAAATGTGCATCTCCCAGGGCCTAGGAAAGCACCAGGCACCTCAGAAAATCTGTTATGAAATGAAGGCCAATAATTCTGGACATAAAAAATTATAAGGAAAAGTCAAAAGGCCTGTGTCTCATAAGAGGAAGAAAATGCTATGGACTTCAGAGGAAGGTGTTATTTGGTACTTAGTGAATTAAGAACACTTCCAGGGAGCAGGAGGCATTTGAGCTGAGTCTTAAAAATATAGTTAGAGAGATGGAAGGGCTGGGGAAGCATTCTTAGATGGAGCAATCTCCTACAAAGATCTGGGCGAGGAATCTGGGGGCTATGGGAGGGGCTGGGTCGGAAGCCAGAAGGGCTGCCCATGTCAGCCCGCTTGCAGCATGCCCATCACACTGCTTTGCAAACTGCTCTAAGACCATCCTCAGAAACAGGAATTTACTGGAAGCCCTAACAAAGAGTCGGATGCTTTTGAAAAAAGGAAAAAAGAGGTGGGGAGAGGAGCTAGTATAGGACAGACAGGCTTCTGGATTGAGAGTGTCTCCTGCAAGGGCCACGGGGCCTGCAGGGACAAGGAGAGCAGAGAATAAACACATAATGGACAGGAAATCAGTTCAGGTTAGTGATTTCTTTCAGATAAACCAACCAGGACTTCCTAGAAGTCTTCAGCTTCCAAGAGAAATGAGGAAGAGAACAGAAGGTCAGAGCTCTTTAGGATACTCAGGAGTGCTTTTGCCATGTTCAGGCCCACACCTGGAGACAGAATTAAGACACAGATTCTAGAAGGGATTGAAAATGACTCTCGAATGGTCAGCTCTGGTTTACATCCAAAAAGCCTAGAGATGAAAGAGTCCCAAAGCAAGAGCTAGAGAAAATTTCTTAGAAATTTCCAAGAACGGAAGCTTGAACGCATTTCTCTACCAAGATACACCAGGGCCAAGGAAAAGGAAAACTTTGGGATATTTATTGACCCATTATCTTTCACCATTTTTAGCATTTATCTTTTTTGTTAACTCTTGAAATGATTAACAATGGAATCCTTCAATAAAAAGATGTGCATATTCACTTTAGGGAGTCAACAGGAACGGGAAAATAACAAGTACTGCTCCTGGGACCTCTCCTTCCAGGACTGTGGGTCACAATCTACTTTGCAGCAGAACCACCAGGCTGCCCAACAAAAGGCATCACAATCTAAGCGAGGCACCTGGAACATGACTTTAAATCAAGCTAATCTCTGGCAAACAAAAATTTTAAAACTACTCCCTTAACTTGGGAAAGGGGATACAATTTGGTAAAGAGGGAGGAACAATGAATTAGAGAGAGAAAGAGATAGAACTCTTGGCCTTCAGACAGTCAGATAGGACCTAATCTGGATCTAAAATAGGTTTAAGATTTGGACCAACAAAGAGCCCACTGTGGACTTCATGACACTTACCTGTGAGATAATTAAGGAATTATCAAACAGGTGCCACACCTACCTGGGTGATAAAGGTCCAGGGGAGAAACTGTGGCCAACAGTCCAATTTTGTTTTTTATTAAAGGGAAGGAAAGATCAGAAACAACCCTTGGAACAAAAGCAGTTTCCATAAATAGAGAACTCCTTAATGGTGTTACAGCAAACATTAAAAAGATCTTCCTGTGATGGTGGAATATCTAAGAACCTCAAGCGTAAGCTTTAGTACAAGCCACGCTTCAACTCAGAATCATGAAACATCCCCTAGTCGAGGTACATCTGACAGAAAAGAAATGAGGGCCGTTACCAAATGAAAGTAGCTTGGAAATAACAAAATGGCTTTTATTTTGGAGGATGAGCCAATAAAAAGATATAAAAATGATCAGAAATAATAAAATTAAATCATCAAATATAGTTCTATTTGCCTTATGTTATGGAGTAGATTTCTGCATTGCTTGGAAGGCTATTTAACCTCTAATTTTAGGAAACAGTAAAAAAAAAAAAATGGAAATACGAAAACTGCAGTCTTTCATTGCTGGCAAATGATTCCTAAGGCACTGCAATGGCCTTAATGAGAACAGCAAAAAGCTGCAGGAACTCAACTAGACATAAAATAGATGAACCTCCTTTCAATTCCCACTGCTCCTGCCGTGCTCAACTCCAACCATATTTTCATGGACTGCAGGACTGGCCTGGACATTTCTCTCCAAGAAAGCAATGTGGCGGGGCTTGGAAAGAACATGGTAAATTCCAGACTCGACCCTTGCTTAGGAGTCATGGGGGGGGGGGGGTCATTATAATGGCTCCGATAACATTACTGACCTCCACTTCCCTAAATTCACTGACTGTAAAAGCAGGCTGCTGTCAAGAACAGCAACAACTGAGGTTCCATTGAAGTTAGAATCAATGGGTGGGGAGCAGGGACGTGGTCTGGAAGGAGGAGGCATTAGCTTAGGGGTGCTCAAGTTGCACAAAGGAGCCATGAGCCATAATGAAGATGTTCTTCCTGTGGAATGATCTTCCAAAATTAGTATGGATTCTTCACCAAGGCGTCTTAATCTTTTTTATTTATTTATTTTTTCTGGGAAAGAAAGTACCTTTGGCAAGGTTTGCCAGGTTACTTGCCATGTACTAAGTCCCCCTACTGCCTTTCAATGAATCAATTCCAGGTCACCAAATAGAGCCTTCTAGCTAGAGTTTTCAGGCAGACAATTCCCACATGCTAAGCCACATGCCCCACTGTTAAGATAACATGGTGACTGGGTTATGGATTAAACGTTTCCCCAGGGGAATGTGGGAGTCATCATTTAATGCATTCACAGTTTCTGTTTGGGGTGAAAAAGAAGTTTTGGAAACAGCAGTGATAGTTATACAACATCATGAATTATACATTTAAAAGCAATTAAATGACAAATCTCTGTTGTATCTATTTTACCATGATAAAACTGAAAGAAAAAAATCTCCCCAGAAAGGTCACCCATTAGGGAAAGTTCACAATGACTCTTAACCACTTTGTCCATCAGAAATTCCAAGAACGGTCCCCTGTTCCTAGTTAAGACATTTCTCTTTTGCCGACCATATCATTTTCAGATCTAATCAGAGCTCAAAATTTTTCTCTAGGGATTATAAGAATGAATTTGGGAAAGATCTCTGTGCCTCCTCTCTGCAGATTCACTTGGAAGGGCTGACATTCTTCCACCTAGAGCAGTTGGCTTTTCTTAGCCTCTCAGGATTCATCTCTTCTGGAAACTCCTTATCAAATAACTTCTCCAGATGCCTCCTCATCTTTACTCAAATTATTTCACCCTTCCTAAGCTTAACTGTCATAGAAAAATTCTAAGCACACTTTGCTTTTATTTTTTAATAGAATATACATTGATTAATGAGGTCTCCCTTTATCAAAAAAAAAAAAGCTGGTCCAAGTTTGCAGAAGCAAAGACGCTGGACTCTAAAGGATAGGCTTGGCTGCATGAAAGAAATGTCCTTATATTTCACCTCTTGGCCTCCCTCCAGCCACTCTCCCCTCCCAAAGCAGGGAGTTTCGGTTTACACTTGTGCTCCTTTTCAAATATTTAGCAGAAATTACTTCCAATGCCTCTCAAGTTCCTGGCCATATTCTGCCCCCTACAGGTGATATTTTTATAGGAAAATGGAATATTTAAGCAATTGAAATATTACACCTAAGACATGAAAGTCATGGATTTTTTTCAAGATAACACAGAGCAGTATTTGAAAGTTTACTCTAAAATTCCTTTTGTCAGTTAACCCCTACCTTTTCATTTGTCAACGTTCACACTTCTATGAGTACTAAATGTGCTAACCTTGCCACAAGGGGGCATCACCAAGGAAACTGAATCTGTGCTACTGTTGAGGATTGAATAATGCCCCCTCCTCAAAAAAAGAAAAAGACATGTTCAAATCTCATGCTGCATTCCTCCGAATGTGAACCCATTTGTAAACCGGACCTTTTGAGAAGTTATTAGTTAAGGTGTGGCCAAAGTGAATCAGGGTAGGTTTTGATCCATATGGCCAGAGGCCTTATAAAGATGGACAATTCAGAGGCAGGCAGTAGAAGTCCAAAGCCACACAAAGCAAGGAAGGGGAGAGCAGGCACCAAGTGACAGAGGGCTGCCATCACCACAACACCGTCGACTCCAGGAGAACACGCGGGCTTCCCAACACCTTAACACTGGACTACTGGCCTTTGAAACCATGAGACAATAAATGCTTGTTGTTTAAACGTTGTGTGGTATTTACCATAGCAGCTCTGGCAAACAAAAATAGCAATCCTTAAAAGTGCTCTAAAATAATTCTACTTTCACTTCATGCTAACTCCAAAGGAAATCTCTGTACAGGAAAAGATGCTAGAGACCAAATAGGAAGTGATGGCAAGGTATGGATGCCCCTAATGAACAGGCCCCCTTGAAAGGTTGCGGGGTGTCCCTCACCAGAGACGTTCAAGTAGAGGCTGGACGTTCGGCTGGAGACCATCTGATGAAGGGTGGCCTAAATGACCACCATGGCCCTGTGCTCATCTGCTGTATGAACTCCTGCCACTAGCAACCAGAAAACAAGAAGGCAAAGAAGCTTCCTTGGGTCCGTCCCCCATGCCCACATGACCTCAGCTATTAAAGATAAAAGGGGAACACATTCAGGTCTTCTACAGCATTGAAAGATACTGACTCTGCAAAGGTCAAAAATAATGGGTCAGCCTTCACGTCCCTGCTTCTTTTCTGTTCTTCTCTTGTTTTTCTGTTACTTCTGGAACTCTGCTGTCACCTCTAGAGAGATGCTAAATCTAAGGAGGGAATTATTACCTTTGTTGGCAACAGTTCCAAAACCAGGTACGAAAATGACTCCGTGCTTGCCTTTTCTTCCATTTCTCTTTATTCTACTACCAAATACAATGACAACATCTTCTCATTAAATTTCTACCTCATATCAAAACAAGAAGATCCAACACTGCACAAATTTAATTTATTTAATTATATGGTGTGCCAGTTTGAAACTGTTCTGTAGCTCAGAAAATACCGTGTTCTTTTAATCCATTCTTGTGGGTGCAGATCTATACAATGGGTGGAATCTTTTGATCAGGTTGTTTCCATGGAGTTGTGACCCACCCAATTTAAGATGGGTCTTAATCATTTTACTAGAGTCTTCTATAAAGAGAAAAAAAAAAGACCAAAAACACAGAGAAAGCGATAAAGAGCCCAGAGACCCAAAACCAAATGAAGGACACAGAGAAAGAGAGAGAGATGTCCTCGAGACACTAACAGAAGACCCACAGGACAAGGAGGACTCAGAGAGGTGTCCCTGGAGAAGCAAAGACACACAGAACCTAAAAGCAATAGAACGTGGGAGTGAAAGACCACCTGACATCTTCCTATGTGACCCAGCTGTCCCGGATGCCAGTAGCCTATCTTCAAAGAAGGTATCCTCTTATTGATGCCTTAATTTGGACATTTTCATGGCCTTAGAACTGTAAATTTGCTAGTTAAAAAAATCTCTTTTGTAAAAGTCAACCCATTTCTGGTATATTGCATTCTGGCAGCTTTAGCAAACTTAAACATAAGGGTATTTATTTATTGAAACCAGAAATTCTTTGGGCTCTTTGAGCAAATGCACTTATTCTCTCCCCTTCCAATCTTGCTACACACACACCCATGCGCACATACACATATAAATATATATTCATTTAATTTGCAGGTTACACACATCCCCCTTACCTCTGATGGCTTCGTGGTGCATCTTCCTTTTCCAGAACACTCCAGGCCATCTGAATGGCTTTCCCCCGGCACACAGCTGCTGGCCTTCACCACCAGAGTTAAGCGCAGAGCCACAATACATTTAGTCACAGAATCATTCACAAAGCCTAAATGAAAAAGGGACAACAAGACCTGTAAAATCTTTCTATGTGGAACTACAGAATTTAGTTTAGCTGGCATTCAAGTCAGGCAAACAAAGCAAAATGCAATAAGGCCAAGGGACAAAGCCCATGGCTGGTGCCCATTCAGATCTCAGGCCTTTCAACAGGCACGTCTTCCCAAGCACTGTGGGACACCCCTACGGCCAAGGAAAGGGGGCCCCAAGCACTTCAGTCCCCACCTTGGACGCTTTGGCTTCACTCCTGACTTTGCTATCTCTGGGTCATGTTGTCTCTTAACTCCATTCCTGCACTGGCATCTTAGAATTGAATTTTCCAGCTTTTGAACCCTAGTCCTCTCCCAAGAACCCACTTGTCTGGCTCTCCCAACACTTTCTCCTCTTGGCTACTTTGGATAGTTAGAAGCACTGGAAATCCCATGAGTCCTCTACCTGCTATCAGCCTGCCCAAGCAGCTCTCAGATCCCAAATGGGAACACATTCTGCATTAGATTTATTAATGCTTATCTTACTTGATCACCAATTCCAACTGCACAGCATCAATTTAAGCTATGTAAATAATACAGGAACAATCAAGCAGTAGAATGCTGACTGCAGTAGCACTGATATACTGTCTTTATCATTGACTGGCTTTTGTGTCTACTGCAACCATTTGAACACAGTAGTCAGCAATCAATAGGGAGTAAATTGATGAATAAACATAGCATTAACTGTAATAAAGAAATCAGCACTTGAAAGTATTTTGCATAAATGATTAAAGCATCACATTTTTAATAAGAATATTAGTCTATTCATGTATAATTCTTAATTTCAAAGTAAGACATACATCAAAACTAGTCAATATCAGAAGCATATTTAATACAAATTTTTTCCATTCTGCTCAAGAGTAAAATCAAGTTCAAAAGCCATATCCACAGACGTATAGGGGACAAAATATTTTTAGGATAGAGGTGCACCAGGAATTAGTGAAGAGAAAATAGATGAGTTAAGACTCATTTCTGGTACAGCTGGCTATCCATATGTAAAAAAAAAAAAAAAAAAGCATAAAATAGTTTATTTGTATCCGTACCTCACACTATACACAAAAATAAGTTCAAGATGGCTTAAAGGACTAAGCATAAAAGATATAACTTTAAAACTCTAAGAGAAAATATAGAAGGTTATTTCATTCATTTTCAGGTAGGGGATTTCTTTAACAAGACACAAAATAATAACCCATAAAAATGTGGATACATTTAATTTTATTTGATTGTTAAATTGTTTATAAAAATCCACCATAAACAAATTTAACAGACTTGGAAATGAGATTTACAATGCATAAACCAGAAAAAGATTAGTTTTCAGAATATATAAAGGATTCTTTTTGCAATTTGCTTTTTTCCCAGCATTACAGGATACCATTTTGTAAATATTAAAAATCTACAAAGCAATAATAAACATTGTTATGTGTACATACACACAGTAGAAGTATATAAAGATGCATTGAGAAAAACATATCAACTTTAAGATAGGATATCTTCTAGGGAGAGAGGTGATAGGAGCTTTTGTCTGTATATATGACATTTTATTTCCTCATTAATAACATATGGAGCAAATACGGCAAAAAATTTATTAAATCTTGTGTACAGAGAATTTTATATTCATTTTTATAGTTTTTGCATATTTCAAGTATTGCATAACCAAATTTTTTATTTAGATTGTTTATTAAGGTTCAGGAATCACAACGTCACACAGACTTTTGATACATTTGAAAAATATGTATCCGCAGACCTAGACTACATAGTTTCAAAATGACTTTGCGGTTGTCTTCTCTCTACTTCTCTAACTCCCACCACATCAATTTTTTTCTCGTGATGTACTTACAGGAACATAGCGTATGTGTTCTTGTCAGCAGACAACATTAAAAATTAATAAACGACCTGGATAAGAAGAAGGACCCTGATGATTTTCCTTGCTTGTATCATCTCACTAACTGGTGACCATTTACAAATGTGCTTGTTTTGTTGATAATAAATAAGCAGCTCTCCCAACATTTTCAGTGTTTTCAATTTAGAACTCCTCATACACTAAGCTGTTGAGTAATGCTAAAGCCCATTATCACAGTTTTATTCAAAATATTACTTGACACACTAAGATTTGATTTTCACACATTTGAAGAGGAGGCTATTTTGAGAAATTGCCTTAATAAGTTAAAGTAGGCGTCCCACTTTATTTCCTTTTACATGTTTCTTTTAAAAGTTTTTACACAAATAAGACATCCCTCAGCTATTTCTATTTGACCTTCAAGGAAGCCATAAAGATGACATCACAGATGTTTACAATGAATGAAAAATCCTTTCTGGAAACAGATTGTATCTAGAAGGATTACTCTGAAGTGCTTACATTAAATAAATAAATACAGAGAGAAATATATATAGCTTACAAGTACATAATATATATCCTGTATATGTGGAATACACATGCGCACATAATTTTAAGATACAGTAGTGTAATGGAGGTTCCTAGAGGAGAATGGATCACACAGTTTGAAAACTAAAAAACAAACTTTTAAAAGTTTGCTAAGCATTCCCACTTTGCAGGGCGAGGGCAGGACCTTGTCTATGGGACAGACTGTGTACTCTTCCAGGGACCACTTTGGAAGCCCTGACCCTTGCAGCAGTAAATTGTGTCAACTCATGGTCCTTGGGACGGTCCTATAGAAGGAACTGGCCTAGATACAGATGTTTCAAGCGAGATATTATATTTGGTCCTATGATATATTAATCTGTAAAGCTGCATGACTCCTAGGAAGGGAATTTGTATGGTGGGGTAACTTGAATTTGGATCCATACTACTACATGCCTGTGTTGTCTGCATTTGGGAAATGCTGGATGACATTTGGACTAAGCATTTGCTCCCAGGAGTCTCAGAAGCTAGAACTGGAGAGTCCAGGAGAGAGACGAGGCCCAATCTCCTCTTTCGTCTGGGTGAGGGTTATGAAAAGCTCCTGGCCTGGACATGGGGCAGGCAGGGCAGGGCCACCTGGACCAACCCGTGCTAGCTTGTGCTTTGGAAGTGCACCCCCGTGCAAGGGACTTTCAGGGTTGCCTTATCAAGGGATTGAGTATCCCACTATCCACCATGCTAAAGAGCAATCCCGAAGCAAGAACAGAGGCAGGCTTCACATTGAGGGGTAGAAGGAACTGGTGCTTTCTGACATCGCTGGGCTGGGATTTACAGGTGTGGTGATTTCTGGAAATTCTGTTGGTGCCAGAAGGTGGGCAGGGGCTCTGGGACGAAAATTCAATCTCCTGGTTCTCAGAGAACTACCTCTAATAGCCATGGTAAGTTAGTCTCTGGATTCTACCTCTGTATTTCTGCCAAGCTTTCAGTAAAACCTTGTTAAAAGCTAAGCCAATTTCCCATATTCTATGAGGAATTACAGAAACAAGTGTCCTCCCCAGAGCCAGTCATTAGAAAGGGTAATGAGGTCTGGCAAGGATGTCCTCTTGTAAGTGTCAAGCAGAAGAACACAAGGAAGGAGTGCAGAAGCACCAGAGGTCAGGGCTGAGGCCCAAACTGGAAGAGCGCCTAGAGGCTGGTGGAGCTGGGAAAGGAAGGAACCAAGTCTGAGAGCCCAGCATAAGGGTGGACTTAATAAGGACCTGACTTGTCCAGCCTGCCGTGCTGGGCTGTCAGCCCAGTGCAGATGCGTTCCTAAGGGGCCCCAGGTCCTCCAGGCAAACACCCTGCAATACTTAATAGCACAGTTATAAAGCTGTGCTTTCGTCAATTGTAACAAATGTACCATGCCAATGCCAGATATTCTTAATAGGGTAGTGTATGGGAATCCTGTATTTTATGCGTGATTGTTCGGTAAACCTCCAACTTCTTTAATAAAAAAAAATACATCCTATGGGAATGGGATAAAGCCCAATGGAGAGAAGTAAAAAGGCTGCTGGTTTTCTCCTTGATTTCTCTCTCTAGGGCATATATTCCAGTTTCTCCTGTGGGCCTTGTACTGGTTGAGAAAATGGAAAACTGCCAAACAAACAATTCATTTATATTCATAATTGTCTAGGGCCTCTCTTAGACTGGAGATCCCCTGAGTTCCCACCATCCCTTAGGCTTTGTGAAAGAAGCACAACCTGATTCTCCTGAGGACAAAAGGAAGACACGGTTGTGGCTTTAAGCAGACTTGAATGCAAATGAACAACCCATAATTAGCACCTAAGCCAATCAGGAGGAAGATCTCCTGCATTATCCCCCAGATATGCTTAAGACAATGTGGTGAAGCAGGACACACCTCTCTGAGCCCAGTTTTTTCATGTGTTAAGTAGGGATAAGATCCCCAATTTAGGTTGTCTATGAAAATAATCATTGAAAATGAGACTCTTCAGAACAAAGGAGCTATTTTTTATAATTATACCAGGACACAGGCATAAAGTGGGATGTCCTAAGCAATGGAACAATTTGGTCATCCTACTTCTCATGTTTTGAGGAGCATCTGGAGTTAATGTATCTATAAGTAGCAAAGTACAATTTCAGTGCAAAAATCAAGGGGTGTTTTTAACAGGCAGGAGATCGATTTAGAAAAACAGTATAAAAATTAATTCAATTCACGGTAGGGAATCATGGTAGGGAATCAATCATGGTACGGAATTAATTGAAGCCAGAATATTCTAGAGACCACCTCAATTTTAAGTTTGGTTTTAGGAGACAAAAGTGTCTTGGTGTCTCTGTAAAGACGGGTCCTAGAAGTCTGACACAGAATGGCATTTTACCTACACAGAGAACTAGTTGATTTCTTCTTAAGATTTCCTGTTGAAAACTTGATCAGTAATTGGTTTAGGGGGAGGGGAAAAAGGATGATTTAGACCAAGTAGCCTCCTCTGTGGAGCTTTCCCCTTCCTCCACCAGGGCTTTGCACTGGGTAGTCACCACACACCTCTTCCCCGCTGCCTTCACTTGCTCTGCCCATCTTCACTGCTATAAACTTTTCCATGATGTTCTGGAATACTCTTCCTTCTTCCAATCTCATGAGGTGCAATCCAGCTCGGATCTCACCTATTCGTGAAGGTTTTCCTGAACATCCCAGCCCATGCTGAGCTCGACCATATCTACCTGTTCTCAAGTATAGACCATCATGTACTGATCCCTAATTATGTTAGGCTCAGATGGTTTCTTGCAATTCCACCTTAAATGAAGCCTCCTTAAGGGGAAGGCAAGTCTTAGAGAAGTGGAAAGTAGGAAGTCAAGATGGCCAGTGCAGCAAAGGCATTCCAAAAAGGAAGTTTCTAGAATGTCTGTCATCCAAAATGTCCACTTTATGAGAGAGAAATCTTCAAATGCATAAATTCTACTTACTAAAAAATAATTGTTCATCAACTTATGATTACACATGATATAGAAAAGAAACCCAGTACAATGTGGGATGTTACCAGTTATTCTAAATGATGTTTTTACACATAAAATAAAAATAAATTCAAATGTCATTAATTATCATTTTAAAGGTGTTTTTAGACCTTTGCTGTGCTCTCTAGTTTCACATTCAATTATTTTTGCAATACACATTATCTGTCATCTCCCTAAGCATTGAGACCACATAAGGCTCTATAATTTTGAATATGAGCCTTCCTTACAAAGGTTATTTTAAAATTTCTGTTTGACTCTTAAATGTACTTAGCCAGTAGTAAATCAAATGAAGGTACAGCTTAAAATATACAAAAAAAAGTACAGTTTTAAGATCATTTGCTTGCTGTTCCTCAACGAATATTTACCATTTACTGCACTTTCATCTACAAACCATGTTATATTCCAAGGCTCTATATTAGATTCCATTAGATTGACAGATGAGTCAATCTTGGTTTCTGCCACTTCAAACTTTCAGTCAAGGGTAGTAATTCTTAACTACTTTTTCTTAACTAGTCTTGAAACTAGTAGCTTCAAAACATTGCAGGAGCTTTTTTAAAGTACATATTCTAAGGCTCTAATACAAGTAATTCAGAATCCATAGCCTGAGATGGGCCCTTGGCACATGCGTTTTTGAAAAAAAGAATTCCTAAGTAATTTTGATATATGCTTTCAGTTAAGAACCACTGGTCTGGTGAATAAACCAAGTCATATAAGTAATGCTATTATTAGGGTAAAAATCACCTTGCATTAGAGGTTTCTACGTGAGCCTCTGAAAGCACATTTTATTCATCTGAGTATTTTTGAAAGTCTAGGTAACTCTGATATTTAATCAATATTTATAGTCCCTAGTTCATCATAAGTCTCTCAGCTTCTTGGAGACAATTTTGAAGAAGTGGGGGGGGGGGGATGTTATTTATTAGCCTTGTTTAACAAAACTGAGAATTTTGGTCCTAAAACCCCTCAGTAAACTACTGAAGAACTGTATACTAATTATTTCACCTAATCCCACAAAGTGAGTCAACAGGACAAGCATATTCTTTTCAACAGTACACCATTCCTGCTGATGAAGAGAACTGGAGAGCTGGTGGCGCCTTCCAGGTGAGAGTGTAATTTTAATAAATTGCTTACCCTCCCTTTGATCACATCGAGGGGAAAATGCTTGGAGTTCTTCATAATGAAAAGTAATATTGTCTGATTTAATTTCCATAAAACTGCAGCTGGGTTGGAACAAAATAAGTCTCAGGAAATTCCACATGCCAAGGGCAGGAATTATACCCTTTACCATGAGGCTGCAGGAAAAATTTGAAATGGAGTCAATTCATTTAAAAGAAAGAAGTTCTTTGGGGCTTCAAAAGTGATCATTTGAGAGCTGTTGAAAATGCAACATCACTCCTTTGATACCACACTGATTGATGGACACGTCTAACAGACTTACAAGAAATGCAGAGAAAATGGTCCCTTTTTTTCTTTCCTTAATGGTGTAAAATCAATATATGAAGCATAATTGCTCATAGAGGCCTGGATAGAAAGTCTTGGGCTCATGCTCGGAATTCTAAAATCCACATGCCAAGCGAAGAACTGAAAACTAAAGCTGGCAAAGTAGGAATGAGGAAAATACCCTGGCTCTGTTTAAAGAACTTCCAGAGCACAGACTTGCAAGCACTAAAGAACTGATGCCCACATAGGAAGCTACGAAGGGTGTGGTAGTTAGATTCAGGTGTCAACTTGGCCAGGTGAAGGTGCCTAGTTCTACTGCTGTGGACATGAGCCCACGGCATGTGAACCTCATCTGTTCCTGATTACATCTGCAGTAGGCTAGGAGGCATGCCTGCTGCAATGAACGATGTTTGATTTAATTGGCTGGTGCTTAAATGAGAGACTCAACATAGCACAGCCCAAGCAGCTCCCTGTACCTTATCTGGGCACTCGCAGCTCACCCCAGGCCTTTGGAAATGCAGAAAAGAATCACCCCAGGGAAAGCTGTTGGAACCCAGAAGCCTGAAGAGAAGGCCAGCAGAGACTGCCCTGTGCCTTCCCACATAAGAAGGAACCTCAGCTGAAAGTTAGCTGCCTTTCCTCCAAAGAACTATACGTTAATTAAATATTGAAATTTCATTGAATATTGAAATTTTATTGAAAGCCAGTCCGTCTCTGATGTGTTGCATTCCAGCAGTTAGCAAACTAGAACAAAGGGGCTCCAACTAAGGCCTGGGAAGGAGGAAGGAAGGAGGGAGGGAGGGAGGCAGGTAGGCAGGCAGGAAGGAAGACTGGGCAGGGAAAAGGAAACCAAAGCCTAAAATATACTGCATGAGACAGACGAAAATGAAACATGGATACAGAAAGACATGTAAAGTAGCAATGGAGAAAAGAAAAATGAAGACCTCCCTTCAGGGAAGTTCAGGGGTTCTCACACCTTTGTTTCAAAAAGGTACGTTATCTTCTTATTTTCATAGATTTTGTATTCCTTATTCCAACCATAACAAATATAGAATTACAGTTGTTTGAAAACACTCATAAAATAAATACTTAAATCATAATTGTATATAGTCCCAGTCCATGATTCTGAATTATTGGATCATCTTAATGGGCAGATAATACATTCTATGAGTAAACCAGTAATTCAACCATGTGGGATAGGGTTTCGATAGAGATAGGAGTAGGGTAGGGGGCAAGATTTGAGTTCATTCATTCAACACTCAGCAGATGCTTATTGGACTCCAAGCAGGAGGCAACATTGAGGTTGACCCTGAAGCCTATCAATGAGCCAGTGAAGAGAGCTGATGAGTTCCATATGACGGAGGGAGCAACAAGGACGCGAGGCAGAAGCAGCCAGATCATGGGAGTCTCCTGAACCACAGTAAGTGCTTGAATTTTGAGCCAAGTACAATGTGAATCCACTGAAGAATTTTAAGCAGCGAAATGATACATGATTTGTGTTTGTGAAAGATCATATTTTGGAAGAACCAAGAATTCTGTATCAACTGGATATAAGTTACATGGGAAAGAGAAATTATATATAAATAGTTTAAGTATGTGGATGTTAGTGGTTGGCAAATGAATCAAGATTTCTATTTGAACATATTAAATTTGAGATGCTTATGAGGCCTCTAAACAGTAATCACGTTGGCAATCGGACATAGGATACAAGTATTGTAAACATCATCAGGACTGAAGATCTAAATTTGGGCCCCATCTGAATATAAAGGTATTAAAACCACTGTGACTGGAAAAGTACACTAAGATACATAGGATTTTTTCATAGTGAAGATGATAGAGACTAATATTTATGCTACACTAAGAACATAACACATGATTGAACAGCATTAGCACTGATGAGGGATAAGTTGGTCCATGAGAAGACAAAGGCCCTAGGACTCTATAAAGGTCAACTCAAGATTTCAACACTGGGCAACACTGCAACTGAGAGGCACTTGTTACACAACTGGGTGATTTCCCTAATGAATTTTCAAACAGTAATGAAGGAAAACTTTATCCAAAGATTTTCCTGGGATCTGTTAAAACCCTCAAGATAACTAATTATGATGACAAATAAAAGATGGGTTTCCTCGCCCTCCATTTCTTTCCCCCTTCTTCCCCACTCCCAGAACACTCACACAAACACATACAAACTCTATAATCTATTCCTGCCCACAACCCCAAACTGGGCTCATTAACACAGGAATAAAATGCTCTGCCTATCAGTGCAGTCTTTTTAAAACAGGGACTTGGCCAAACCCCCCTCCCTTGGTGAAAATGAGAAGTTGCAAACAACTGAAAGCAGCGTAGTCATTATCTCTGAAACAGGGTGGTCAAGCATCAATTAAAGTATACAGGATGGCTGGCCTCAGGCCATTAACTGTTTATTTTACTACTTGTCTTCTTTAATATTAACACTAAAAAGTCTTAAATGGACTTTGTACTTAACACCTCATTGGGATTAATAGCAAATGGGATTTGCATTTCTCACTTCAGTGGTTTGGCTAAGGACAATTTTCTTTCCTGTTAAAGGGAAGGCATAAGTGGAAAATAAAAATTCTGACCATAAATACTTTAGCAGGAGGTGTTGGAAAATGAGCGCTGTTGAGCTTTCCTATTAAGACCCAGCAAGTCATTTGGCACAAACCTATTACCTATAAAAATTGTTCACGGTCCAGGAAGTCTCACGGCTGGCACCAGATGGGTATGAAAGGTTTGAAATACTGCAGAGTTCAGCTCCAGCTGGAGACCCAGGGTTTTTGCAATTAACTTAGGCTTTGGAAAGGCAAACACCCCCAAGTCCCAGATCTCGTTCCTCAGAATCAGAAATGAAATGGTGCATCTGTGCCGACTCATTAAGCAGGTGGGATAGAGGTTGGTTCAAAGCTTAATAAATTGGTCAGGCTCTCCCTGGTTTTATGACTCAATACTTATGGCTTTGAGAAGCAAAACTTGGGAAATAAGCCTTCAGTTGACACTGTCCAGCCAGAGGCAAAAAGAGAGCTTGAGACAGGGAGCAAATGTGAGCCAAGACAGAATTCAGGGCAGCATGATAATAAAACAAGGCTCATTAACACACTTCAGCTGTCTTTTAATAGCATTTATCCAGATCACAGTCAAGTCCAGGAGACAAGGGAGGAAATTTAAATGAGCACATATGAAGATGCCACTAAACCCAGGTAGTAGAGCAATTATTTGCTGCAGAACCTGACTGCAACAAGGCAACATCGCCCATCCTGTGACCTCATCTGGGTCATTTAACCTTTTTCTAAACTAAGCATTTTCAAGGTATGAGTACATTTCCATCTCAAAAGGATGGTGTTAATATTGTTGTTACTTGCAGGCTAGCTTTTAAGTTTTGATGCTTACAGGGGCAAATCACTTTTTGGAAAATTTATCCATATAGAACATCTCATTTTCTATGGGTACCCAAGGTATAGCCAGATATGTTTTCTAAATCAAAAGACACGATGGGACATAACAGCAACAGTCAAATATTTTCACTTTTGTCACTCATCTAAATCATGAGGTATATTATACCTAGCAGAATGACTATGAAAATGATATATTGAGTAATAACAGCACAAAAGAGAACTAAATAATAAAGATAATGTAAAGATATTATTTTTAAATGCCATCACCTTGCTATTACCTGAAGATATACCAATTTATTCTCCACACATTTTAATGTCAGATCCAGTGACAACTAACATGCTATCTACTCTGACAGCATCTCAGCCGCATCCTGTCTATTCATCCTGAAGAAAAAACTCCCAAAAACAGCAGCGCCAGGATGCAAGCAAGGAGGTGATTTAGAAAGTCCCATAACTAAACCCTTTCAAGTCAAGCCTTTGAAATAGAAATTTAAACAAATAATTGCTTTAATTTTAAAATAAGCTTCAAATAAAAGTACACCATGGGAGTGCGAAGGTAGTTCAATGATAGAATTCTCACCTGCCATGTGGGAGACCCAGGTTTGAAGTCCATGCACTTCCCAAACAAACAAAGAAACCAACAAAAAAAGTCAACAAATGGTACTGCAATAATGGGATACTCACATGGAGAAAGAATGACGTGGACCCCACTATACAGCATACAAAAAAAATACACCACGAGAAAATTATGTTGGCCTGGTGGACAAAGAAGGCAGTATAGCACACACTGGGATGTCATTCCCCCAAGAATTTTTTAACAACTAGCAAAAATTGGAAAAACCATCTACCTCAGAACTCCAGAAAACATTTAAAGGGTTGCAGCACCTACGTAAGTACCAAATCAAGAAAATATAGGCTTAAAAATGGTAGGAGACGCTCATGCCACACTTGCAGTGCTTGACAGTGGGTTGGGGGGAGGGTTTTATACCTCTAAATGCTTACATTAGAAAAAGAAGAAAGATTTGAAATCAGAGGGCAAACCTCACAACTGGAGTACCTAGAAAAAGAAGAGCAAACTAAATTCAAATGAGCAGAAGGAAGAATATAATAAAGATCAGAGTAATAAGTAAATGAAATAGAGAATAAAAACAATAAAGAAGCAACGAAACCAAACGCTGGTTCTTTGAAAAGCTCAATTAAATCAGCAAACCTTTAACTAAACTGGCAAAAAAAAGTGAGAAGATGCAAACAACTAAAATTGGAAATGAAATTACTACCAATCCCACAGACATAAAGGGTTTATAAGGGAGTACTATGAACAACTGTATACCAACAAATAAACTAGATAAAAGGACAAATTACTAGAAACACAAAATTCCTATACTGACTCAAGAAGAAATAGATCTCAATAAACAAATAACAAGACATTGAATCAGTAATCAAAAACTTCCCAGCAAAGAAAAGCCCAGGACCAGATGATGTCACTGTTGAATTTTACCAAATATTCCAAGAATTAACACCAATTCTAATCAAACTTCCAAAAGTTAAAAGAGTAGGGAACACTTCCTAACTCATTCTATGAGACCAACATAAAACACTGATACCAAAGCCAGATGAAGATACCACAAGAAAACAAAATTACAGCTCAATATCTCTAATAAACATAGACATAAAATCCTCAACAAAATACTGGCAAACAAAATTCAACAACATATGTAAAGAATTATACCCCATAATCAAGTGAGATTCCTGGCAGGCATGCAAGGGTGGCACAACATAAGAAAATCAATAAATGTAATACACCACAGTAGAATGAAGGGAGAAAAACACATGTTCATTGTCAACTGATGCAGAAAAGGCATTTGGCAAAAACCAGCACCACTTCTTGATTTAAAAAAAAAAAAGAGTAGACAGAAACTCCATCACTATAAAGGGCACTATGAGAAACTCACAGCTAACATCATGCTCAGTGGTGGAAAGACTGAAAGCTTCCCTCTACAATCTACAAGACAAGGATGTCCACTGTCACTGCTGTTAACTCAATATTGCTGGAAGTTCCAGCCAGAGAAACTGGATGAATAAAAAGGAAAGAAAAGGCATCCAAATTAGAAAGGGAGAAGTAAAATTTCCCCTGTTTGCAGATGTCATAATCCAAAAATTGAAAAATCCACAACGAAGCTATTTAGTTAATAATCAAATTTTAAAAAGTGATCCACATGCAAAACACAGTCATGGGGGTGCAAGGGTAGTTCAGTGGTAGAATTCCCACCTGCCATGCTGGAGACCCAAGTTCAATTCCCGATCCGTGCACTTCCCAAAAAACAAACGAAAAGAAGAACAAACAAAAATTCAACAAACAGTGCTGTAATAATGGGATACTCACATGGAAAAACAATGAAATGTGACCCCACCATACAACATACCAAAAAAAAAACAAAGCCCCATTTGTTTTGCTATACCCTAGGAATAAATTATCTGAAGAGGAAATAAGAAAAAAAAATCTTACAATAACAGCTGAAAGACTCTAATATCTAGGAATAAATTTACACAGGGATATAAAGGATTCATACAAGAAAAGCACAAAAGATTGCTAAAAGAAATTTTAAAAAGACCTAGATAAATGAAAATACATTGTATATTTGAGGATTAGAAGACTAAATTGTGTGAAAACATCAATTCTACCCAAGGTGATTTATAGATTCAATGCAATCCCAATCAAAATTCCAAATGCCTAGTTTGCAGAAATAGTAAAACCAATCATCAAATTTATGTAGAAGGGTCAGAGCCCCAAAAAGCCAAAAGCATCTTGAAAAATAATGTGGCAGACTCACTTCCTAATTTTAAAACTTATTACAAAGCTACAGTCATCAAAATAACACAGTAATGGCCAAGTACAAACATCCAGACCAATAGAATTTAACTGAGACTTCAGAAACGAACCTTCACATCTATGGCCAACAGATTTTTGAAAAGAATAGTCTCTTCAACAAATGGCACTGGGAATACTGGTTACCCATATTCAAAAGAATGAAGGCGGAACCCCTACTTCACACCATATATAAAAATTAACTCAAAATGGATCAAAGACCTAAATATAAGGACCAAAACTATAACACTCCTAGCAGAACACTTAGGAAAGCACCTTCAAGAATTTGTGTTAGGCAGTGGTTCCTCAGACTTCATGCCAAAAGCATGAGCAACAGAAGAAAGACTGGATAATTGAGAGGTCATCAAAATTTAAAACTTTTGTACATCAAAGGAACTTCATCATGAAATTAAAATTCAATCTACAGAACAGGAGGAAACATTTGGATACCACACATCAGGTAAGGGTCTACTATCCAGCATATATAAAGAAATCTTACAACTCAACAATAGACAAGTCATTAAAAATTGTCAAAAGACTTAGACATTTTCCCAAAGAACATATATAAATGGCCAATAAACTCCTGTAAAGGTGCTCAACATCATTAGCTGTTAGGGAAATGCAAATCAAACCCATAATGAGATACCATCTCACACACACTAGAATGATACTGTTCCAAAATCAGAAAAGTGTTGGAGCATGTGTGGAGAAATAGGAACACTCAGTCATTGGTGGGGATGTAAAATGGTACAGCTACTGTGGAATACTCAGTATTGGCAATTACTCAGAATTTTAAGTATAGAGTTAAAGGATATCCCTCAGCAAGCCCACTTCTAGATATATACCCAAAAGAAATGAAAGCCAGGATTCAAACGGATATTTGCCCACCAGTATTCATAGTGGCATTGTTCACAATTGCCAAAAGATGGCTGCAACAGATGAATAGATCAACATGTGGTGCATATATACAATGGAATATTGTTCATTCATAAAAAGGAATGAAGTTCCAATACAAACTATAGGACTGAACAATGCAGTGAACCCTAATGTAAACCATGGGCTATAGTTAATAGTTCAATTATAATATTGTTTCATTAATTTTAATAAACGTGCCACACTAATGCACAGTGTTAACAACAGGGAAAACTGTGAAAGGGGAGGGATAGGTATAATATGGCAATTGTATTTTCTCCATGATATTTCTGTAAGCCTACAGAAAATAATAAAAAAAATACATCACATATTCATATTGCAAATAAATGACTTTATTATTTGTCATTTTGAAAAATCCATGCCTGGGCTCTACATACTGGTTTGCCAAAAAAAAAAAAAAAGTGAATAAACAAGCTATGGCTGCAATTCATTGGACTTAAAAGACATTTATATATTTAATATACATTATATATCATAGTATATATATAACTGGCAACTAATATAAGAGACAGCATAATGGGCATAATGGTATAAAAACATCCAAATTATAAAATCCTTTTCTGAAGCAAAATTTTTACCTTGGCCTGTCAACTCTCTCCATGTTCCTATTTCTGGCATTACGTAATCTCGGTTTAGCAAGAATGTTTTCTCAGTGCATGTGAAAACCACACCATAACTGGCACCAGTTTTAATGCCAGTTCCTGAATCCCCATTGGTAGAACATGAAAAATAATTTGCACTTTCCTTTGTGTTGGCTCACACAGAACGTTGAAATTCTTCATTTATTTAATCTCTTTTTCAATGTCTAGTTGGCCACACCTTTTCATAATCAGCTAGAATTGTATCATTTAATCTTCTATTAGTACAGCTTCAACTCATCAAATACTAGTAAATCAATGGTCACATCACAGCAGAGCTCACACACGATTGCCTCAACGTCCAGTCATTGGTACCCAATGTATGGTTCCTGATTAATGACATGATTAATGACATTCTTATGAATGCCAAAATAATTAATCACTTCGCTGTGCTGATGTGAGGGCATTGGGAGATTATAAATCACAACTAATTGTGCTGTGGATGACTTTATAAACGTGAGGGAATGAGGGAATGGAGCCTTCAGATGAGCTAACATGAAAAGCTGTTGACCGACATGTTTGCTTTCCTGGCTGTTGCAAGCCGTGTGAACATGGTCTTTCAATTGTCTTCGTTATTACAGCTCTTTGCTCTGCTGGGATTCAAAATCTAAGTGGTTGCTGACAAGACCTTATGGTAATTTCAAGGTCATATGAAAGAAATCACCTGAATTTGCATGTATTTGGCAGGATTTCTAATTGAAGATGAACTTGCTTCTTGAACTAAGCATAACAACATTATTTTTCAGTGCATGTTTCATTGCTCTAAAAATAGAATTGCAATGAAGTCCCAAGGGCGTGTTGTGATTTGAGAGAAAATATCGGGGGTCTGATTCAGCCCATCTGGGTGGGCCACTTCTAGCTCAAACGAGCATCCTCGTCCATAGGAGCAGTCACACTGCTCAGGTGCAACTTTATCCTCTCTGCCCCATTTTCTGGAGTTCTAGAAAGGTCTCCACCATCCAGCCCCTTTCACATCTGGCTCACAAATGCCTAGAATCTGCAGCAAGTCAAAATAGGAGTCACTTAGGAGCTACCCCAGACCCAATGAATGAGACTCTCTAGGGTGTGCCAGCCAGAGATTTCTGTGGGTTTACCCCTACTCCCCTTCTCCAGGTATGGAAGCTGCTGTCTTAAGGATGATTTCTTTTCTGTAATGTGAAAATAAAAATATTTCTGTTGGGGCCTGTGGTAGTCTGGAGCTGTTATGCACCCAGAAAAGGCTATATTCTTCTAATCCGTTCTCGTGGGTGCAGACCTAGGGTGGGTGGGGCCATTCGGTTCGGCTGTTTCCATGGAGATGTGACCCAACCCATTCAAGGCGGGTCTGAAGCCCTCTGTAAGAGGATAAAAGGCAGAAACACAGTGGGAGACATTTGGAGAGGGCCACTGAAACCAGAACACAGGAGAGAAGACCAATAGATGCTGGCCATAGACCTTTCCAGGTGACAGAGAAACCCTGGATGCCAGCTGCCTTTCCTCAGAAAGAATCTTCCTCTTGATGCCTTAATTTGGACATTTTCATGGCTTTAGAACTGTATATTTGCAAACTAATAAATCTCCATTGAAAAAGCCAACCCATTTCTGGTTTATTGCATTCCAGCAGCTGTAGTAAGCCGAAAGAGGACCTTACATCAAGATGAATGTGCTTACCAGCTTCTTCCTTCGATGGCTCCTCATTGCCATTGGAATAACAAAACCAAAATTCTTAGCTGATCCCTGTAACCCAGCACGTATGACCCAGCCTACCTCTTCACCACTCTTTCAGTTGCTTTCTGAGCTCCAGTCTTAGGGTCTTCTTTCAGTTCTTCCAACTTTATGAACTACAGCCACAAGGTCTTTGCACATGCAGTCCCTGCTTTCTGCCTCAAAGGTTTTCCCCCACTGCCTAGTTAGTATCTCAGCTTAATCTTCCTTATTCAAGGCAGTATCCCTGACTCCCTGCAAGATTAGGTCAGATTTCTCTCATAAGCCATCATAGCATGAGCCTTGACCTGACAACAATTTTTCAGTTGTAATTTTCTATTTATTTGTGTAATTAGATACTAAAGAAGATACTAAAGAAGTATCTGTCACCCCAACTAAAACATAAGACACATGAGAGCAAAGGTTTTGTCTGTTTTGTTCATAGCTCTATCACCAGCATCGAGAAAGTGCCTAGTTCATGGTGGCACTCAAATATTTTCTGGAGTAGACAAATGAATAAGTAGATAAATTCATGAATGCAAGTGATCCTGAGTGTAATGACAGAAAATATGGGCTCACAAGAGAGACAAAGTGGCAGGGGAAAATAAGAGACCAAAAAGGAAAACTGGAAGTGATGAAAGCAAACTCCACTGACCTCCTGCTCTAACTAAAAGCTGTGGTGGAGGCAATAATCACTAACCGCTCTGTCTGCAGAGCAAAACAGCTTCAAACACAGAGCCCACAACTAACTTAGAAGGAAAGTATCATTATAAACCATGTCCTGCTTCAGCCCACAAACAATGCCACCAATCCTGCTTCAGGGGGTTACCAGGGAAGAATGAATTCCAGATTGTCCTTGTTCCCAAATAGCTCTCTCCCAAAATTAAATCATTTCATTCCATGCAACCATCAGATCGGCAGGCTATGAAGGGTTTGTTTCCCACATCTGTCTAGAGTGGATGTTATTTATGCTTCACTATTTACAAAGTCCTGGGACCGCTATCTGATAATCAATTTTTTCCATAATAGTTAAGGTAGCAAATTAAAAGTCCGTTCCTCTCCCTTAGTACCTTTACTATCCTAAATTTCAATCTGACTTTGTTTGAAGAAACAGCCTTTGCTGCTGGAAAAACAAAAGGAATCATAGTATTACAGTGGAAGCCCCCCAAAAAGCAAACAAAAATGGCCCTTTGTTAATAACCTGAACAAATAAATTATTATCAAACATATCAAAGTATGTCTTTCACTTGTAGCTTCCATTTCCAGTGCTCATGGTAGGCGAGTTCCAACAAGGGCCACGGGGCCACTTGCTAAGCCCTGCTTGTCACCATGGGAAGAGAGACCCCATGTGAAATGCAAGATTTGGAATCAAACTTATTTATAAAAGCTAATCCCACTTTAATATTCTAAAGGAAATGCTTTTTTCTAAATGCAACAGTCATTATAATAGAAAATTAGTTCATTAATTTGCCATGTTATACCAAGAATATTATTTATACTTTACCATTCAAATAAATGCTAACATCATTTCCAACTGCAGAAACTTGCTTTCCAAACCAACTGCCTTCTCTTATATATCCCTGCCGAACTATACTTACCCTCCCAACCTCCAGGCCATACCCTGTTAGCAGTCATCTCCTATCAAATCTTTTAAACCGTGTGTGTATATGCATGTATGTGCATCTCTCTCTGTGTGTCTATGCGTGAATATGCACCCACGCATGTGTGTATTCATGAACATGTGACTGCATATGTGTGCATCTATGTATGGGTGGGTATGTGGATGGATAGATACAGGCATGTGCAGCTGTGTATCTCAATAACGTGCTCTATAAAATAATATCAGATGCACAAAATCTAAATTTGAGTCAAGTTATCACAATCACTGACAAAATAATCCCCCTTTGATTGCTTATCAGTAATCCACTATTAATTGAATTCATTTGCTCAATAAATATTTGTTGAGTGTCTCCCATGAACCAGGCACTGCATTAAGTGCTTGTGATACAACAGTAAATGAACCAAAGTTCCCTGCCTCCATGGTGCTCACATTCTAGCAGGAGATATGATAAATACAACATACTATAAGATATTTATGGCTTATTACAGAGAAACTGTATTCTGTGCTATAAAGTGGCAAATTCTACGGGGAAAGTGGAACAGGGGAAGGGGAAGCAGAGGGTGAGAGGCAGGAGTGGAGAGAAGGGAGGTCACAGTTGTACAAGACAGACGTCCAGACAGGCCAGGCCGAGACCGGGACAGGGAAGCAAAGACTTGAAGCAGGTAAGGGTGCCAGCCCAGGCAAGGGAGGAGCTGAGGCAAAACCCCAAACAGAACATGCCCAGAGAATTCTAGAAATGTAAAGAGGCAAATGTGGCTGAAGTAAAGGGAACCCAAGGGAAAGTCCTAAGAGACGAGATAGAGAAGTAAGGGGTCAGACATGCCAGGCCTGTGGGTCTTTAAATCTCAGTTTCACTCTGTGAGCTGGGAGCCCCTGCAGGGCTTATGTGGCCCTAATCAAATATAGTGCAATCGTAAAGGGTCAGAGCGAAAGCAGGGAGGACAATCAGAAGGCTTCTGAGATAACCCAGGCCGGAGGGGTAGCCGGGTCAGGGTAAGCGCGGAGGAGGTGATGAGGTGTGGTCAGACCCTGGATGTGTTAAAGATCCACGCAAAGGGAATTCCTGATGGAAGGACACTGGAAGTGAAAGAAAAAAGTCAAGGATGATGCCAAGGCTTGCAGCCCGACATGCTGGAAGGATGACATGCTTTGAGTTTATGGCCACTCAAACAACACCCTCTAAGATCTCAAACCTGGAAATTCTCCTCCCCAAACTCGCTCTTCCCCTCCTACGCCCTCATGCCATTTTATTTATCTGTTTTCTGGCTTTGCCCTTTTTCTCTTATTCTTTTCTGGCTATCTCACCTTCTCCTCCCATATGTTAAATGTGTCTAAGCACTAGCATTTCGCAACATCATGTTTCCCTCATTCTTCAAAAGCCTTTTTTCTTAATACATTCATTTTTCCCAATAGCTTCATGCTAACCTCCAAGCAGAAGGCTTCCAAGTCTCAATTCCCAGCCACTAGCCCCACCGTCAACTGCGGTTCTGCATTCCCAACTGCCTTCTGAGTTCCAAAAACCTATCTAAACAAATGCAACTCCTCTTTTCAAAAGAGGGGAGTCTTTGTAACTTCATCTGTTCCTATTTTTAGTGCCTCCCAATTTGAAGCCTTGTTACCTATCATTTTTGACTTTGTCTTATCTTTCTCCTTGCTTCCCTCACATCTAATTATGTCATTGAGAATCTGTCTTCACAAAGGCCCTGGCGCCCACTGTTCTCCTTTCCATCACCACTCCCACCACCCTATCCCTGACCTTCACTTTGACCATCAAGAGCTACTCCACAATGCTCACCAGGCTATATATACTACCACCGTTGCCACCACCAGCACCCTCTCCCCTGGCTTAAAAACCCTGGATCACCCTGTCTCCAAGGTAACTATAAACTCCTTAACACAGTATTTGTCTCTCTTTACAGGCTGGCTAAGCCTAACCCTGTCCCCTTCCTAATTTTCCATGTCTTCCTTATTGAAATCGATTGATAAATTGATCTATTCTTCTATGAATAAAATAATTTCCATTTATGTCTTACATATAATACATAATTTAATTGCATATGAACTATATAATATTCAATAATATCTACATAATCTGTTATTTCAAAACTATGGCACATGCATTCTCAGTCCCACGTTACTGCTGAGATCACACCTCCCATACCTACTTTTCCATTCAAAGGCTCAGGCCAAAAGGCACCTCAAGCCCAAAGTCTTAAATTTCTCCCTGGTGATTGCTCTTTCCTTCTAACCTCATACATCCCTTAAATCAGCTAGACAGTGAAGCTGATGTTTAATATACATTCTTTAATCTTCTTGTTTGCCTCTTTATGTACAATCATCTCAAAATCATTTATATCTAAGAAGTGTAATAATTACTTACTATATGACTATTTACAGTCTTCCCCTTACTCCAGCTTGTAGGGGAAGGACTGATGCTTGCTGAGTCAGCTCCAGACAAGTTCTCTGGAGTAGAAAATCCAGGTAATAGATAAGACAGAGAGAAGAACTAAAAACCAAGACAATAACAGAGAGGCTACACTGACAAACGTAGAGCCAAAAGAGAGGGGAAAGAAGAGAAAGGAAGGAAAAGCCTCCAAAACAGGGTATGGGACAAGATTTCGATAAGCAGAAGTTGACTGTTGGAGAGAAAATTTCAGAAAGCCAGTGTCAACCACATGGGACACCATTAAGAGAGCAGTGAGGATAAGACAGGATTGATAAGATTTTTGCTGCATATTAGAAATGTATTTTTCCACCCCATTCATATTTCCTCAAAAATGAATAAAGATTTAAAGCTTTTTAATCCAATTTTTGGCTACTGGACCACATGGTTCTTTGAATGTGGGTTATGACGAGGCCATGGGACAAGGTTCATCTGGGTTGCACAAGAAGCATGTCCTTTCTGCTGGGAGGCTAAAATCTTCTATTTCCTTGTACTGACTGAACAAAGCACTTTAACACATAGTAATCAATCAATAAATGTTTGCTGATGATGAACAGACAGGGATAGGAATAGATGAGAAAATGATGCAGATTCTCTGGCAATATTCCAGAGATTGCCCTCTGCTGTTAGTGATACAGGCAACAGGATTTGGCAGTATATTTATTTAAGGAGATTTTCCATTTGTCTTCCAAGCAAATATAACTTTTGTAGGTCAAAGCCACAATTACAGCATTAAAACAGGACAGCCAGGAGAGCACTGCTTGTTAAGGATGCATGTGAATACCAAAAATACCATGGCATTCAAAACCCAAATGTCACAGAGAACATTAGATACCAGAAAGCAAGAGTATTTTTGAAATGCAATTGCAATTATTTATATTCCTCCAAAAATTTTAAACAATTTTCTCCTGCTGACATGTCCTACTTTGGTCGATTTTCTTGTTGCTCTGAGTTTCATAACCAAAACCTTTAAAAAAAAACAACAAACAAACAACTACCACCACCACAGTTTTGCAGCAAAATTAAATGGTCACCTTTAACCCCCCCCCCCCCCCGGAAGGTTTGCAAACCTTGGTAGGTTTGAATTTTCTGGAAAATCCTATGCCCCCATTCTCATGGAATAATTCTGACCTCCTAAAAAGTCTATGGAGGAAGAATTTAAATATCTACCTTGGATATTGGAGTAGGAGGGCAAAAGAATCTCCATGAAGGAGATGGAAATGGAAGGAAGGACTGCAGTTTTCTGGAATCTGAATGTTTTCTGTGTCACAGTAAATGTGAGAAATGTCAGTACACAGTGGGAAGGGAACATTACAGCAGCAACCCCTGCTTCAGGCTCTGTCTGCTTTTTGGCATTTTACATTTACTCTGCTGTGTCAGCAATACTGTAACGAAACCACTTTAAATACCTTCTGTTTAAAGAGGTTTGTACTGTCCTTTTCCTAGAAACTGTTAATGAACAATTCTCTCCTTGAGAAGATCCCTAAGAGTTTTAGATTGTTAAGAAGTTACTAAGGGAGGTATTTAAATTTCAAGTCAATCAAACTAACAGCATCTAGCTAAAAGTTAATGGAAGAGGAACAATGCACAATTTCAAAGATGAATCCACTGTCTTGAGTGAAATCAGGAATAAATTTAAAGACAACGTGATAATGTGCATCAAATTTGCTTTTAAAATGTACAAATGCATTGCCCCAGAAAATTCTGCATCTGGGAATTTAACCCAAATAAATCATCAGAGAAGGTAGAAGTGGCTAAGGATGTTTGAAGTGCCCTCTATAAAGGTAGACAGAATGAGCTAAGTGTTTAACAATGGTACAATGATTAAATAAATTATAGTACATTGATCATAGCACATTGATTTCTAGATATAGATCAGTAGCATTTGCATTAACACTTCACAGCCACAAGGAAGAATGCTGGATATCTACATTTATTAGCATGAAAGAATATCAGTGCAAAAAGCAAGCTGCCAGCAGCATTTCCAGTGTGTGTGTGTATACATGCCTGCATCTTCATACACACACAAATACCCTAAAATGTAAACACTGGTTATCAGTGGAAGGGGTTGGGGGGTGGGGGATTACAGGAAAGTAAATTTCAGTATTTCTTATTTTTCTTGTGTATATTGGTTTTGTAATAAGAAGAGAATGGGGTTTATTTGTTTTTTATTTTTTTCAAGAGAATAAATTGGAAAATTACTTTCTGCTGAAAGAAAAACCACAGTTCCAGGATTTTATGCATTAGGATTTTATGCATTTAGCCCTGAGAAACTCTCTCTTCTTTCCCTTCCAAGTCCCCCTCTTTTCCTCTTTCTTCCTCCCCCTTTCTTCCTCTGTCCTTCTCATTCTCTTAGAAAGAAGAAGGAGAAATACTTAGGTGGAGCAGAAATTTGGTGTAAAGAAGACTATTAAAGAAATGACTATCTTAATTGAAATTTGCACGGCCGGAAGCTAAGAAAAGCTTTTGATGGTAAGCTGGCAAAGCCTCAAGAAGATTTGTCTCCACGTTAAAAGAAGCAAGGAAAAGTTTTAATGAAATCTTTTCATCTAATTCTATGCATAAGATTTGCTCCAAAATTCATTAGCAGTTGTGCTGGCAAGTGACTCCTGAAGCCCCACAAAAGACACGCCCACGGCCTCCTCTGTGTTCCTGTGGGTGTGAGCCCTCAAATACAGGACCTTTGAGGACTTAAGGTGCAGACTCATTTATGGATAGGATCTTCCAGGATCCTACTTGGATGGGGCCACACTGAATCAGGACCGGCCTTAATCCATGTGACTGGTGTCCTTATGAGAAAAGGAAATCTGGACATGGTCCATAGAAGCCAGAGGGGCACACACAGGACACTACCATGATGGAGCACTGCCAGGATGCTGCAGACTCCAGGAGGAAGCAAGTCCTGCAAACCCTTCACCTTGGGCCTCAAGTCTCCAAAACCACGAGATAGTAAATTCCTATCATTAAAGACAACCCATTGTGTTGGTCGTGGCAGCCACGGCAAACCAAGACAATTAGTTAAGTAATGTGCTATTTATTTCCAGAACCACAAGAAATTCTTTAAACTATAGCTATTTAGTATTTTCCAGACTAACGTATAAGTAAAATGTACTATCCCACTTTATTTTTTAAATAAACACATGTGGGAGAAGGAGAGAGAGTAAGATAGAATAGGGAGGGAGAGAAAGGAAAAACTTGGTGATCAAGACAGGCCTTAAGTTTGGTTCTCAAGACCGTAGCAAACTCCTCCACGCAGGGCACAGGTCTGGACTCAAGGGGAATCACCTGCAGCCACTTTGTTCTCTGAAATTCTGAAACTGCCGCTTAAAAACCACAGAAGTACCTTACTTATAACCACACACTTGCACATGGACTTGTATTGGTTTCGTTCTTTCATAGGGTTGTCCTTTACCTCTTGCTATATTCCTAGAATGTGCACAGCTTTTAGGATGCAAAAAAGTCATCTTAGGAACTTGGAAAAGAATCTCCTTCCTGGAGAGGGCTCAGGTCTGTGGGTGGACAAGGTATCCACCTTCCTAACAAGCTGCTGCCAGGGACTATCCTGAAGGATAGAAAATAGGTGTCATTCAGCTTGGATCACCTGCCCCAATCTGTGGGCAACGAACTTTGACCAAGGCCTTATGACACTCGGACTGTCAACCAGAGGGGACCAAAAATGGCCGTAAAAATGATGCTCCATTTATTACCACAGATACTGACCATGACAATATTAAGGAAGGTAAAAGCAGGGCATGAAGTTCAAGGCTAACTGGGCTAGTTTGAAACTGTCGTAACCCCAGAAAAGCCATGCTTTCTAATCCTCATTCAATATTGTTGGGTAGGATCTTTTGGATTGTTTCCCTGGAGATGTGACCTCACCAGATTGTGGGTGGGACCTTTTGATTAGGTGGTTTCCATGGAGATGTGTCTCCACCCATTCACGGTGGGTCTTTATGTGCCTACCGGAATCCTTTAAGAGGGAACCCTTTTGGAAAAAGCTTCAGAGCTGACACAGACAAAAGACGTTTGGAGATCAGATGGAAAACATCCCCAGAGAAGCCCTTTGAAATGAGAAACCAGGAGAGAACGTTAGCAGGTGTCACCATCTGCCTTCCCAGCTGACAGAGGAACCCCAAATGTCCTTGACCCTTTCTTGAATCAAGGTTATCTTTCTCTGGTTGCCTTAGTTTGGACATTTTTAAGGCCTGAGAACTATAAACTTGTAACTTAATAAATTCCCTTTATAAAAGCCAAACCATTTCCCACAGCATCAACAAACTAAAATACTAATAATATTCTTTTTAAATCCTGATCATCATTTACCAATAAGACAAAAAAAAATCATAAAGAATGACCCTGCTTGTTAATAACAGTGAAATATGGCTTCAAATTAAGTAAAACAAATCACATAGGAATCTTCTACCGAGGCAAATGTGAGCTGTGTGCATTTGAACTGAATTATGCTGCTCAGGGCAGCTTTATGCTTCCCTCTGTCTTTGTTATTTTCCAGTTATTACGTTTTATTTCAACATTTCCAAGTCGGGTTCCCCCGACCCTGTCTCCGCTGCAGAGAGCTCAGCAGATTATATTCAACTGTGATTTTAAGATGGCCACAGAAAGGTAAAATATTTGCATTTTCTTTGTTAATCTTAAACTTTCAGCAAAGGAAGATGTTAATGAGTCTACAGGTGGTTCGTCCATCCCCAAGAGCAAGCTGCGTTAGAAGACAAAGTGTAGCATTCCCTATAGAACCATGAAAAAGTTCTTTGCTTTGTATCTGACCCTCAAAAAGTACTTTTAATGTAATAAAGGGAAAAAAAGTTTAAATGTCACAGCAGTGGATTATGAAAGGCTACAAAAAAAATTTTAAGATTGACATTTTGCAGCTGGAAACTTTCTCCCCATGGCATCTACTGAGGAAAAGGGCTGTCATATATTAGCAAAGTTTAACCAGCAAGGTGACCTCCATGTGCTCCACCATGGGACAAGGAGCTCTGATGGGGTCCCTTGTCTCTAGAAACTTAGTCTAATTAAATATATAAAACCAAACCCCAATATCCAAAAAAGGATGGAGAACATCTAGATATTAAATTGTGTGATTCTGGCTGTAAATGAGATTATTGGGGGTGGGGAGTGAAGCCTTAAATGGCTAGTAAAGCAAAGATTTCATAGAAGAGCTGGAAGAAGGGGAAGAGAGAGTGAACTGGGAAAATGATGCCCGCTGGATAGAAAGGGAGGCAGATGGGAAATTTGCAGAGCTGGGATTAGGTGAACATCTATAATGGGAGACCAGCAATTCAAACTCAGAAAAAGGAAAATGCAGCCCCAATTTGGGCTGGCATCAGCATCCAAGAGCTGGGGTGCGACCTAAGGCAGAACTGCCAGCGGTATCACAAGGACAGGGTCCAGACCTAAGGGAAAGCAAGGGCAAAGAAGTCAGAGAGGGGAACGGTCATAAAGATGGGACTCAGGACAGCAGAATGTCATGCTTGCAGGAAAGAGACTGCACCCCAAGAAACTAGAGAAGGCTCAGTACCTGTGGGATTAGGGGAGAAGGTTCCAGCTCAAGGTACAACCATGGGGCTAGGAGTCCCAGAAACTACACTTGAATGATAAGAGATGTTTTCCACCTACCTCCAGCAATAAAATCTAATAAAAATTGAAAGCAGGCTGGTTTGAAAGCGAACCAGAGACCAAAGGCTTCATGTAACTTAGCAGGTCTGGAGAATGCAGAGTCTGCTACTATGAGAATAAAAGGGGTGACTTTAGAAAATGGTCTGGCAGCAACCTGCCTACAGGAAAAACAAGTTAAAATTCCCTAATGTTTCAGAGATACGACTCTGCTTTACTGGGTCAGAGCTTGAATGCAAATATCTATCCTATAAATATGGACCTAAAAAACATAATCAATGAAGAATGTCATTAAGGTATAATAAAGAATATTCTAAATAAAAATGTTTTTTAAAAATTAAGTGCCCTGCCCATTACCTTATTTCTTTATGCCCTAACTTATTCTTTAAGATCTGATGCAATGGAGAGTGTTGATGGACTGTGAACTTGGACATCATATATGATGCCTAATGAATGCAGGTGGCTGAAGGATGCACTGATGGAGAAACAGATTAGTGATCGATGGTGTGCACATATGATCAAATTTTGTGCTACTACAAAAAGGAAAGAAGTCATGAGGCATGCAACATTGTGAAAAAAACACCAGAAACAAAACAGCAATTATGGTATGGTTTCAAAAATGCTTATAAGAAAACAGGGGCCTAGATTGTAAGCTCTTGTAGCAGTCACATTTTGTCCAGAGTGGTAATTATTATTTCTAGACTTTGAAAGGCTGTTTTATATAAGTATAACCTTATATTCAGAGATAAGAATGAAGGTGATCAGGTCGGGATTAAGGTAATTCAGAACACAGGGCTAAGGAAGACATTGTCCATATTTCAGAACCTCATCTACTCTTTGAGACCAAAGGAAGAAAGGTTTATTTTGTCCAGAACCTAAATTTTCTGTAGCATATCACCTAACTCAACCTGTCTACATAGTTCATTTAAACAATCGAAACACATGGAGCCCAGAATAAGAATGAGGGCCTTTAATCCTACATAGCTTAATATAATGCCTGGATACATCCCAGAACATATTTAGCAGATAATCAAAAAGTATTGTCAAAGTTCCTTGAGAGATGGGAGAAAAAACATGGAACTATTAAACTTTACCATCAAGGAATCCCCTGATACTGTGTCAGACATTAGGGACACATTAATCAATAGGCCAAGCCCTTGATCTTGAGGCCTGCTCTTGTTAAGCTTATGTAGGTAGCAGAAAATCTTAGCCTACCTATAGGTGTTCCTAAGAGTCACCTCCAGAGGACCTCTTTTGTTGCTCAGATGTGGCCTCACTCTTCCTAAGCCCAACTCTACAAGTGAAATCATTGCCCTCCCCGCTACATGGAACATACCATCCAGGGGTGAAAGTCTCCCTGGCGGCGTGGAAGATGACTCCCAGGGATGAGTCTAATCCTGGCACTGTGGGACAACAATGCCATCCTGACCAAAAGGTGGGAAAGAAGTGTGGCATATAAGGTATTAGTGTCTGAAAGAGTTCAAATGGAGTCAAGAGGTTACTCTGGAGATCACTTTTACAAAAACTTCAGTTAGACATTGCTACCTATCATAACTCGACAAACCCCACCCAAAGCCATTCCAACCAATCCTAAAGAAAACCTAGGGCAATATATAAGATTCTACAAAGGTTCCACGCACTAGGGTAACTTTCCAGAAACCTGCAACCTCCAGATGGGTCCCTGGACCAGATAGGTCCTGGAACCTAAAGGGCCAACTTCTCCAGAACATCAGTTAGTTTCATCTCCCTACCCCATATTATTGACAGTCCCTTCCAACATGAAAAAGTTAGAATGGGCACAGCCCAAATACCCCTAAAGAGTGGGAGAAAGATCAAAGGTGATGGTGGAGTTATACAGAGAAAGTAGAGTTTAACAAATGAATATGACTGCTGAATCATTAAATTGATATTTAATGATTTTTTAAATGATTCCTTTAGTCTTAGAGCAGCTAGAAATAAAACCCTAAAATTGTGAAATTATAATCCATGTCAAATCTGAAATCTGTTCTACAACTAATTGTGGTGCTGTGCTTTGAAATTTATTGCTTTTTTATATCTATGCTATTTATCACAAAAAAGAAATAAGGTCTATTGCGATGATAAAAATATATTTATTCCTTCTAGCCACCTATATTCTGAAGCAGCTAGAAGGAAAAATCTGAGAGGATCGTATGGTAGCCCATGACAAACTGTGATCTGTCCTGTAACTACTTGTTGAAATGTGTTTTAAAAAATACTGTTTTTTCCTTTCTTTGCTTTGTGCATATGTTATATGATACAATAAAAAAAGTTTCAAAAAAAAGCCAAGAAAAAAGATCTGATCAGTTTTTGTAAAATACTTACACTAAACACAGAAATACAAATTAAAATAGACGTCACAACCAGGAAAAATATTACTTAAAATAAGAGTACACATAAGACAGGTGAGCAGACCATATAGTCTTCATGGTGGCGAGAGCTGAATTATCAATGATCAGTGGCCCACATCTTCTGGGGGACTTTTCCAACAAGTATGAGGAAAACAGGCTGAGCATCGCTGAGCCCTGTGGATTTCCTCCTTCAAACCTGCCCCGGTCTGCACCTTCAGGGTCCCTCCTCTCAGCCCTGGGTTCCCCACAGGGAGCCAGGCCCCTTGCTGCTCCTTGTAATACTCATGGCCAGGGCAGACGCCACAAGGTGCTGGGAGGTGGCCAACGACACGATGGAGAAGTAGGGTGGGGCAGAGCGGCAGCCTCTGTCCTCTTTATCTCTTTATCCCTTTTAACGCCTGAACTAGAAACAAAAGAATGCATCCAGAAATGGCTGAGGTGAAGTGAGATCTTTCTAGAGACCAGATGCCTGGATTGCTGAACAGGCATGTGTGAAAATGAGTTCTGGTAATTCTGCATGGCTTCCGGGCGCTAGCTGCCCAGACTGGCCTGTTAGCAAAATTTCCTGTACCTACTTCACTTTTCTAGTGGAACTCTGTCCCTTTTAAGTCCTACCCACACCCCCTTTCCCCGACCATTGTAGGTCAAGTCCTCATGGTGACCCTGGCTTTCAGGAACTCTTTCCCCTAATCCCTCCTTCCCATCAAACTTACAGGATGAGACACCCAACCACAGCTAAATTTAAACTTGCAGTTTAAAGGCTAAGGATTTTAGGAACTGTGTACCCAGAAGGCAGGGAAAAGACAGAATTTAAGAATAAGAAAGTGAAACTTCATTAAAGGATTCCAAAGGATGGTTTGAAAACTCATAACAAAGATGAGAGGGCTCATCCTTCTCCTGTGCAGGATAAGCACAAAATCCAGGAAAGAATATTCACATCTTGAGCACCTAAATTTGTTCACATCAAGATGAGAGGCAGCTGGGAGACTGGATGGGCTTTTCTGCCATACGCAGGCTGAAATTTCCAGTTCTGGGGCTCACTAGCTTTTAACAGCCACTAATCAATTTCTGGCAGTATCATTAAATTCTTGCAATGATGGAATCTCCTGTGCCCCTAAAATGCACGCACTGCCTTTTATATATCCAACGAAGATATTCTACCTGCTTTACCTGCCCCAGGCAGAATTATCTCCTTCCTCCCCCTGAATCCTCTCACCTTCTTTTGCAAATGCCTCTGCCTCAGTTGTCCCATTCACACAGAGACCCCACCTACATCATTTTTGTATTTCCAGACTTGCACAGTGCCTGGAAAATCATAGACATGCAATACATATTTTCCAGAATAATTTTAAAAAGCTGATTATCCTCTCACAGTCCTGATGCTTAAAAAAATAAGAAAAAATAGGCTGAGTTCCTTGATGTGGAAACTTGGGAAGCAGGAAGATCAGTCAAATGAAACATTATTGGATGAGCAGAGAACACTGGAAAACCTTTGTGTTTCGATATGACCACACACATGAAGTAGGGGTTCTAAAATCTTCAGGAACCCAGATACCTCTGGGAACCCAGTGAAGTTCTGCCTCTCCACTAAGGAGAAGAAGGCACAGACACAAAAAAGTCTGCAGCACATTTTCAGGAAATTTATGGAATCCAAAAGCGGCCCTTTGACCCCCACAACTGCCCCAAACCAGCAGTAGATGGACCCCCAATTAGGAACTCTGACCTTGAGAACAAAAGCAACAATTGGCTGTGTAACCAGAACTCAGTTACTTTAATAAGTGCATGTATAAATGGTTAGGCAACAGAAGAATGTGTCTCCCAGGAAGCTTCCTGTTGCCCGGGAAGACAAAAGTATCCCAAAGAAGCGAAGCCCCTCAGGCTATGACAGCTCACTGAACCAGAGTAGGCTTACTGCCTCAGCAAAAGAAAAATCTTTCCCCTCACTGCACCTGCTAAAAGCCTTATGCTTTTTATTCCTGCCTTATTTCTCAAGAGAAGAAAACACACAGAGTGTATTGCTTTAGATATCATTTTGCAATGTAATAATCTTTTTAAACTGGAAATTTACAATTGAGGAAACTTAAAGCATCGTCTGGATCTCAGGAGACACAAAGGGATGTCAGGAGATGCATCAAATCTCTAATTCAGTTAAAACATCAGTTACAAAGACTACTGTTATTGATTTCCAGGGTTCTGGGGCTAATTTAGTAGCTATAATCCTGAGGAAATTCTCCCACTTTTAAAAGTGAAGCCCTATAGGCTGCAGGTTGCACCCTTCATTCCTTCACCAACTTTGGTTGCTCATAGATGAAATACCACTATCTGAATTAAACATAAAAATGCACTCATTTTTATGATTTAAGTTAGATATTTTAAAATGTACTGAAATTTGGGTGGGCCACAGTAGCTCAGCAGGCAGAGTTCTTGCCTGCCATGCCAGAGACCCGGATTCAATTCCCGAGTGCTAGCCCATGCAAAAAAAAAAGTACTGAAAATTGTAAGAAATGATAGTATAAATGTCCCTAATGAAAGTGATAGGATAGTGCAAGGTTACAGGCAGGAGAATAAAATGAGGGAAGAGAAAAAGTAAAAGAGGAAAAGGCAGGCCACTGGAAAGAAAGACTGGGAAGAGGGATAAGCTAGACCAAACGAAAATAATTTCAAAGGAGAGGGCTGGGGGAAAAGTACCAGATTGAGGTAAAAGCACAGATCACAAAAGATTTTTTAAAAAATGTGAAGGCAAAAACAGGTTTCGCTGGGCAGCTGGAAGACAGGAAGTGTGGATAAAGCAGACACACCTTGCCTGGGTTTCCCGACCAAAATGAAAACCAACCACAAGAGTACCCTAGAGTTGTTCTTACAGTTTAAGAAGATTTAAGAATCCATATGGGATTCTTTGGCTGACAATTTTCCCCATAAATGGTTCCCAAAGAGGAGGTCTTCGGATGCCTGTAGCTTGCATTCCAGAAGGGGCTGGCCAGCACGCAGAGGCTCCTGGGGACATGTGAGGGGCAGCGGGCAGTGAGCGGACAGAGCAGAGCCCACAGTGCAGAAATGCACAGAAATCAGGCGGCGGGGAGGCAGGAGACAAGAGGGAAAACAGTCTGGTGAAGGAGGCCAAATGAAGCTCTCCACCCTAAGGAAACGGTGACCGACACAGAGGCTACCAACCAGACAGCTGGTCTGGTCATCTTCCCCGAGACGTCCGTCACATCAATGTCTCCAGAAAAAATGCATTTCTTAAGAAAGGCAAACCACTACTGCGTTTCATGCAAAGGGGAGTGGGGCAAAGACTTCACTAGTGCAAATCGGAACTATTGGGCGAATGAATCTTCTGTTGAGTTCATAATGAGCACCTCTGACATTTCCCATGGAGCAGGCGATGCTAAATGTACATTTAGTTATTTTCCCCCAAAAGACTGCATAAAGCAAATAACATTTTTAGGAAAAGCAAGAGATGATTAAAGAGAAGGCAGAAGAGTTGAAATTTGGTGGCAGCGCAGGAGTAAATAAATGCATTGAGGAAGAGAGGGTGGATTGCATACATTTTTAAAAGTTATTTCAGCTCTTTCTTTCTGTGAAGCAATATAAATATTAATAAAGAAATAGTAATGAAGGAAAATTGTAAAAAAAATATTAAATGTAGAGATACAAATAAGTTGGCAATAAGTTTGTTATCATCATCCGGAATGTGAAAGAAATTAGGCTCTCAGGAACAAACCTTAAAACAAACAGTGTGTGTAAAGCCGGTGACAGCTACTAGGTTTGCCTCCCCAAAACACAAAAGGGACCCCTGCTCCCTTACATGGAATTTTTTAAATACCTTCCATTATCAATTATACATGCAGAATCTATGAAGTATGAGGGGCAAGGAGAGAGAATTCCTGAAAGTGCCTCAAGGCTGTTTGTAAAAAAAATAAAAGAGCAATAGTGACTGAAACACAGCAACAAAACTCTGGAATTTTACTCTCCCTTTGACCTGGCACCTTTTTCCCACCTGCCTGAACACCAATTTGTTCATCGGTCAAACGAGCGCCGTTGTACTCTTCTCACCAGTCTACTGGATCTTAGCTAGAATGTTTTCAGGTCTAGAGGGCCCAGAATTGTAAAAGCAAATTACCTTAAGCTGCTGCTTGTTTTAAATTTTTTTCGAAATGTTAAGCACATGTCAGTGCAGTAAGCATGAAGCTTCTGCAATGATTACAAAAGATAAATCTTGTTTCTTTAAGGTAAAAGGATTCTGTAAAATAAGAGCTCGCTCACAGCATGAAGGTATGGCCAGTTTGTCACTGCTATGAAGGCTTCTTCCTCAGCAGGAGCGGGTGACAAAAGAATATACTAAAAGACTGTGATCTCTGTTACAAAGCCCCTTGCAACATTTAGAAGGCTCTAAGCAGGAAATTTTAAAAAGTTAACAGGTCACAAGTTTTCAAACTGGGAAAAAAAATGGTTTATAGAGATAAAGGATCTTACTCAAAATCATTGTCTTATCAGAACCTAAAGTATCATGTTTTGTAAAGAATTTCTTTATTTAATCATTAATATATCAAAATTTAAAATGTAATTACTCCTCTTAAGAAACAATGCAATTCAACCAAAGATAAAGTTCTTTATTTCCATGAAATGTTCACGTTCACGAAATGAACTCAAATCAGTGAGAGTTCACAAAAGCCCTTATCTCTCAAAATAACCACAAAAAAATATACATTAGCACTGGAAAACCCTTACCTGTTAATCTCCCCCTCAATAGCAGTCTAAGGTAACAGTCACGTTATGACTGAAAATAGTAGAAAATGTAAGCCAGTACTTTAAATGGATATTTTCTGGTAACATTAACGACAGTTTTAAAGAGCTGTGATACCTCATACATTTTCTTTAAATATTAGCTCCATGTCATACAAGGGTAGGTTAATCCACTAAAGAGAAAAACTTAAGAGATCTATGTAACATAAAATTGAAACTATTTATCAAAGTGCACAAACTATTTCTTTTTAGGTCATATATGCAGATATGGAAATAAATAGCAGTTACTTGGAATGTAATAGAGAGTAAAATTTGGATTTGACTAGGTAGAAAATACTTACTCGCACAACTCAAATTCATAACCTAGTAAATATCTTGACAGTCAACATCAACCCAAGTTCACTGCCATCCCTCTTACTCCAACCAGGTCCATTCATCACCATGATTTCCCCTTCCCTTCTTTCCACCCAATAAAATCCCTGCTCCCCCAAGTTGGATTTCCAAAGACTGAGAAATTACCTCAGTAGAGGAGGGTCAGTCAAATATAAAATGCAATACAAATTATGAAGAGCTAAGCATTTTATCCATTTATCTCCACTATATTTGCATCATAGTATATATTTTCCATTTAATTTAGCAAAATATTTAATGAATCTCAGGAAAAAAAACTTTAAAGTACCCTAGAGTAAGCTCTAAGTGTTGTAATTCATACTTTCACACCCACTATCTCATTTAACCCTCCTAATATCACTGAGAAATGGGTGCTGTCACCCCCTACCCTGCAGTTGAGGGCTGCTGGAATATACCATATGGACAGAAGGCATTAATAGCCGGGTATAGGGGGGTGCATCAGATGGGGATGGGGAGGGTCCAAATTTGAGCTTGTGTCCTTCAGCTGAGGCTGCCTCAGAGACTTCCTACAAATGGAACAAGTTCAAATAAAGTAGTGGATGATATCAGCACACTGCTGGGCTAGTCACATGTTCCAACCTCAGAGGAGCTCTATGCTGGAGGAGGGGGGCAGGTACAGTCACTCTGACAAGATACAGTCAGAATACCAAACTAGGGGAAAGGTGGCACAGCGACTATACCTGGAAAGCTGCCCGAGTATAGTGCTCGTGCTGGGGCAGGGAGCTCTACAGGGAGAGGAGGGAGCACTCAGCTGGCACTTCTGAGGACCATTTCTACTCCAGGGGCCGAGGAATTGGAAGACAGCCAATTGGGAAGGTGGCAGTTTAGAGAAGCCAGCCATTCAAGAAAGATGAAGAGTTAGAAGGGACCCGCAGAGGGTGGGGAGGGTATGGGGAAAGGGGATCCAAAGAGAGGTGAAACCCCGTAAGTCAGGTGGGTAGTTCAAAAGTGATAAATCAATTGCCAGGCACTGTGACAAATGCCCCACCACCACCACCCCCAAATCAAGTGGGAACAAAGGCCTCCGGAGACACCAACATTCAATGCTTCAGCTTGCCCACAAGCTGTGTGATTGTGAGAATCATGTGACTGATACTCTCTTTATCCAGTGTATGGGAAGTCAGGCTAGAAAATAAAGACAAAAAAATAAATAAATAATAGGGGGGAATAAGGAGTACGGGATTTTCTGGGTGTTCTTTTTTTTATCTTGGGGGGAATGGGTAATGAAATGTTCAAAAATTGACTGTGGTGGTGAACGCACAAGTAAATAATTGGTACTGTGAACCACTGACTGTACACTTCGGATGATTATATGGTATATGAACAGACCCCAATAAAATTACATTCAGGAAAAGAATCAAAGAGAAAACGGCAGTTCAACGCATTTACATGCATTACCTGAATTTGGCCAGGGCTGGGACACAAGCCTCTGGATTCCAAAACCCACGCTTTCTCCAAGTTGAACAGCACTGAAAATAAATATCTCACGTACCAAATCTGATAACTAAAACCTTACCTAAAAAGGAAGAAATGGTTTAAATCCCCTCTCTACAGTCTCTACAAACTAAACCAAGGTTGGGTTGATTCAGCCACAGCGTTGCGTAGATTTTCATCACTCACCAATGAAGTAATTATGCCCCAAGGCAAGCATCTCCTCCAAGAGGACAAGGCTCCCAGGAGCCTGCAGGAGGGTCACACTCCGTCCATCTATGAGCGAGCACTGCTGGAATCCCGGGGCTGTCACCTTCCACAACAGAATCAGAGACGCAGAGGCATCTTGGCGAATTCTGAAAACAGGAATGATGACAGCAGAGAGTCCCTTTCAGAAAAACTCATCTTAGAACCAGGCCATCAAGTTCAAAATAAAAATAAAGAGATGACATGCACATCTAAAATGCTTCTAGTTTTCCTACATTTCTTATAAATATCTATCTCCCACTCATTCAAAAATATAACAAATTCAGTTGGCCATAGTGGCTCAGCAGGCTGAGTTCTTGTCTGCCACACAGGAGACCGGGGTTCGATTCCCGGTGCCTGCCCATGCAGAAAAAAAAAAATATATATATATATAACAAATTATTAATAGATAGCTCACCCTTGGATAACAATTTTAATAAATAGTAAAAGGAGTTCTTTGAGACACAAAATCTTCACACATCTATACAGTATAAAAAGCCCTATTTAAATTTGTTATCAATGTGTACCGCTGAGCTCCACACAGCCAAAATAAACAGGAATGTGTCACTCCCATGCCTCAAGCCACCACTGGCTGCTTCTTGTTTTCAAGATAAAATCCAAAGCCCTGAGACCACCACAGAAGGCCAGGGAAGCCCAGCCCGAGCTCACTTCTCAGCCTCAAACCCCGGCCCTTTGCTCCTGTGACCCAAAGCTCTGGCCACAATGAACACTGGCCCTTCCCCAGTTATTTCCCAGCTCCCAGACTGTGTATCCTCCTTCCCCACCTGGATAACACGCCATCCTTCTCCAAAACCTTCCCTGACCACCCACCCATGCACCCACCCCAGATTCCCTGCCCTGCTCCCCGTTGTCTGTGCTCCAGTGAAGGGCAGGTGTCTCTATTTCCATTAGATCAGGGTCAGTGTCGGTGCACACAGCTGCCCCAGCTCCAGCGCAGAGACCCAGGCTTGCTGAAGGAGGGGGGTGCCCAACAAAAGTTTGGAAAATGATTGAATTCATGAACAAATGAAAATGTAAGGGGCTAGAGGCCCCCACAAGTGAGTTCAGGGTACCCAGAGATTAGGAGGCACTCCCATCTTACTCAGCCTGGCCCAGTCCCTGCTCTTTCTGACCAGCCCCATAGCCTAGGACGGTTTTAGAGACTTTCGGGTTTGTTGAGAGAAAGAAAAAAAAAGCATTTAAAAGAATAAAAGATAAAAACTATTAGGAAAGACCTTATGATGGCAAGATAACAGGACCTAGATAAGAGGGCTGGGAGACAGTTTCATAAAAGTAAAGGAAATTAATGCTGTTTTGCCCTAAACCCAGCTCTGAGCTGGGAGGTTGCATCTGCAGTGCCAGCAGTGAAACGCTTAAGGAGCACCCCCTACCGGTAGAGCTCGACACTGCCTCAGAGGCCTCAGCTCTCTTCCGTGGGAACGGTCCCTCTCTGCCTCCCCACCCCCAAGAATTCCTGCCCCTCCTCCTCTTCCCTGTCAGAGTGAGTTCGAGGCTGTGGGGGAGGTGCGGGGTATAACAAGGTTTCTCTTTCAAACCTTTCCAGAGACTCCACTGTCTCAAAGTCAAGGTGGACAAAAACAACCCTGTGCAAACGGCAGAGGCCTCTGCAGCCACGGCCCCCCGTAAAAAGGAGCGGACTTAGCAGGCCGGTTACTTGGAGCCACGTGTCCCCGAATCTTCTGAAAGCTCCAAAGCTGAATAGCAAACATCCCTTTAGCTGTCTAGGGGGAGCAGGGGTGGAAATGTTAGAGTTAACAGCCACAGAGAAGGTGGGCGTGGTAGAGGGGGCCAACAGGTCTAGGATACCCTAAAGCTGGTTTCACCCTCCAGGCCAGGGCAAGGCGCTGGCCTCTCCAGCCTCGTCAGCAATGCGCCCTGTGCACAGCAGGTGCTGAGTCAATGCTACTTCCCTCTGCCTCTTCCTTGCTGCGGGCAAAGGGCTGTAGTCATTTGAAAGCTCTTGAGTTTAAAACAAAACAAAGCACTGTCTTCTCAGTCGCCTGTTACCAAAGAGACAATTGTAAAACGTTGAATTTAAATTTGAGGTAAATTACACATATGGATTTAAGCATGGCCCATGAAAATCTAAGGAAGCCAGATAATTTTGGAAGCAAAAGTCATTTGGGAGGTGACAGGTGCTATGTCTTCTCTAAGCCTCAGCTTTTCTGATTTCACACCGCACTTGTCCAGCCCAGCTTCTCAGTGCCACATTTCCAGCCTTACATCAGTTAGTCCTAACTGTAAAAGTCTCTCCTCGAGCTTTTAAATGGCACAGGCCATGTCCTCAGGTAGAGGCCCTTCTGTGATTCTGGCTGGACCAACCAGCTGCATGCACAGACATGGCATGCTGTTCACAGTGTCATTTTTGACATTTTTTGACTGAGAATTTTCTTACTTTACTGAGGTGTTCTGGGGCACTTCGAAGGATACCAGGCGACCACCTGCAGAGCTGTTAGAACTGGCATTCCCACAGGCAATATCTGGGATCACCTAGGGGGTAAAAAAAAAAAAAAAAGACTAGTCATTTGGGTCAATCACAGTACCTGGTAATACTATAAAGCAGAAATTCTTTCCACAAAGCAGGGAAGGGGATGGAACTCAAAAGAAAATGAAAGATATACCACTTGATTTTCCAAAATGCAAAAATAAAGTTCCTGAAAGCAGTCTACAAAGTCCCAGGATTGCTAAAGTTGATAAATGGGATACTGAAGGGAAGGAAACACACTTTCCCTCACTGGTCTCCTTCCTTTCATTTAACTAGCAGTCTTGGCCCTGCTGTGTGCTCTACCTGTTGGGAAGGAGGCACCAGCTGCTTAAAGACAAGAATTAGCTTACAGAGAGCGGGTGTAGACCTTCCTGGCTAGGAGAGAGAGCCTTCATGACTTGCAACAGACAAGATACAGCTGGCTGAACAACCCTTCCAATGTAGGTCTCAGGAATACAGGCTGAGGCTGGGAGCTGGGAGCCGGCCCCTCTGTTTCCCTGTGGGCCACACCTTCATTTTTTAAGTATGTTCCCAAAAGTATTATATTGATGTGTATAAAAAGGAGCTCAGGGACTGCGAGGGTAGTTCAGTAATAGAATTCTTGCCTGCCATGCAGGAGACCCAGGTTCAATTTCCAGCCCAGGCACTTCCACCACTACCACCCCCCCAAAATTTAAAAACCAAAGAAAAATTCAACAAATGGTGCTGCAATAACAGTATAATCACATGGAAAAATAATGAAGTGTGATCCTGCCATACAGCATACACAAAAAAGAGTGCAATGGGGAAAAACAAAACAAAATGAAAAACGGTGTTCAACAGAAAGTATATTGTGAATATGGCACACTGTCCAATGAAGTGCTTATGACCAATTTATTCATCACTGCCCTCTCCCATGGCAGTCGAATAAAGGGGCATTAAAGTACACAACAGCACGGAATTAACTGAAAATGCCCTACAGCCAAATGCTACGGATGAAGTCCACCAGACATGAATCCAATTGGTTTAATTTGTGAAATGGATAACTGTTACATAACTTCCATTGCTACAAGGCTCCAAACAGTTTCATATTTCCAAAGAAGCATCTATGAAGCATCATGCAAAGGGGAAGCCCAAACATATTCCAGTGTCTTGTCTAGCACTTTTAACCTGCTTCTTGAACAGCCTGAGAAATAACAGCAGGGCAGGAAGAGGAGGCATTTTTTTCACACTTACCAGTGGTGAAAAAGCAAGTCTTTAAATAAATAGGTTTAAATGGCTGGTTGAGGAGAGATTTGCTTTAAAGGACACTTCCTTGAGAAACTGGGAATCAAATCTAGTTCATAGTCAAGAAATGAGTCATCCAGCAAAGAGGGATTAAAATCATAACTTTAAAGCATTTATTAAAACTCTGAAATCAGAACAAGTTCACAGTTTTTTTTTAGGTAGGCTTAAAACACTGCTCTGCAGTCTGGATGTGACCTTCATAAATGTGTGGCAATGAAAAAAATAAATGGGTCAACCGATTAGAATCACCCAGGAAAAGAACAGAAGAAATGGTGCATATCTCTTATATAAAACAATAAAGGAAATTTCCAGACATGTTCCTAGACCCTAACACATAAGACTCAAAGATCCATGAGTTTTCTCATTTAAGCTCCAGAATGTGTAGTAATATACAACCACGGATTTATATGGCTATTATTTACAGGAGTATAATGGGATTACACACTGTCAGTGTGGCCTCAAAATAATAATTTGGATTTGCTCTCCAACTGTTTTAACTAGTAAATTTACTATTTAAATGTACTTTTAGGGGTCCGCTGAATAAGTATGAGGCTTTTGATAAGCCAGAAAACAGAGCAAGCCAAACCTAGATTAGACAAGTTCAATAAAAAACATTTGCTATTGCCAAAGTAAATAAAATATGGAAACATCATTCCCAAATGCATTCTTAAAATATTTTTTAAATTAATGGCTGTTTCTCAAATATTTGCAAGCCAATGTTCATAGCAACATTATTCACATTTGCCAAAAGGTGGAAGCAGCCCAAGTATGTCCATCAAATGGATAAACAAAAAGCGGTCTATCCATACAATGGCATATTACTCAGCCCGAAAAGAAATGAAGACATCGTGTTGCATGAAATAAGCCAGACACATAAGGATAAACATTGTATGATTTCACTGATATGAAATAATTAGAATATGCAAACTCACAGAGTCAGAAACTAAAATACAGTGTATCAGGAGCCTGGGTGGAGTAGGAAATGGGGAATTAAAGCTTCCATTTGGGGCGACAGAAAAGTTTTGGTATTGGATGGCCGTAATGGTGGCACTGCATTGTGAATATAATTAAAACCTTGAATTGTATATTTGAAAGCAGTTAAAATAAGAAATGTTACCGTGTATATACATTACCAGAAAAAAAATAGTGATAGTTTCTCTTTTCTAATCCCATTAAGTGCTGCAGGATAGACCCTAAATAATAACGAAAAAATAGTAATAGTTGAGCATAATTCTCCATGAAGGAAAATTAGGTCAACCCTTGGAAGTTCTTGTGATACGCTCATTTATATGGCTCTGCATTGAGTTGTCTGCCCCCAAAATCTCTGAGGGTTCGCTGAAGATGATCTCACAGAAACATATATGGCCATCTTACCAGAAAATAAGGCCGTTCACTTTCTTTTCCTATTTACTCTTTTCATGCTCACAGAACAACCGTAAATGAAATGACTCATTTATGCAGCCAAGAGATGGCCTACACACGAGCGTAGGTCAAAAATGAGGTCAGACACACTGTTTTGTCCAATGAGTGACTTCAAGGCGTTCCATTTTTATTGCTGATGTTAGAGCCACTAGAATTATTTTAACCTCTCTAGTTTCTTATGTTAAAAATATATGCAATAGGGCCGGCCATGGTAGCTCAGCAGGCGGACTTCTCTCCTGCTGTGCGGGAGACCTGGGTTCAATTCCTGGTGGTGCCTGCTCATGCAAATAATAATAATAATAATAATATATAAACGCTCTCACCTCCACTTCGTCCCATTTCATTTCTACAACTTTCTGCCCTGTTTTCGGCTGCCACGTGGGGAGGGGCACCGTCGCTTGAGAGCGGGGCAGCATCGTGTCAGGCTCCTGGGTAGTGGGCACAGGCTGAAGCTGCCGGCCCACCATGGACTCGGTCCAGCCCGAGGCTGGGAGACTGGCCACTGCCTGCTCACAGTTCGCTCCTTCGTAGCCTGCGCTGCAAATGCAGAGGAAGCCATCGTGGCTGCTGCTACAGTTGCCATGGCGACAAGGGTTGCTGGCGCAGGGATCCACCACGAGCTGAAACGAGACCATCAATGGGTCAATTATTCCTTCCTAAGAGAAGTGGGGCCGGGGCTGGGAAAAGAGCTCAGCGTCTCGGAGCCACTGCCCTGTCAGCCACACTATTCCCAACGCCTGTCCTGTTAGGGGGAAAAAGTTTCCCGAGCTTATCCCACCATTTAACTTTACCACAGGAAACAAGTGACAGCAATGAAACACTCAGTGGAGAAGAGCCACTCCAAACTCAAAACCCTAAATTATGCTTATTTTAGGAATACATTTTTAGGGGAATTTGCTAAGGCAAAAATAGGTCAAACTGATTTTCTAAGGCAAAAATAGGTCAAACTGAGGTGTGATCAGGAAGGTGTGACTTGTGATATTTGTAGCTGCCCATCTTGCAAATGTTACTGCAGATCTAAATTGGAATCTCATTTTTCACAGCCCAGGTCTTTGCAGGGTAGTTTTCCCAGTGATATCTGACTGTCTCTTTTATTCCCCTACCCATGTGCTCACCTATGCCGCCTCATATCCTGCCTGATCGACAACTCTTCTTCAGGTATTAATGAAAAGTCAAGATGATCAGTTTCCATGACAAATGCTAGTCAGGAGAGAGCACGATGGTGACTTAGATTAGGCACAATTTTCTGCAGTTTTCCACTTCATTATTTTGGGAGGTGATTAGAGAAAAGCGTGACTCCACCAGATACGGAAGAGGAAAATTCAGTCCTGTGTCTTGAAAAGGGGCTCAGGCTCTAAGAAAAGTGTTTTTCTCCAAGTCCTGTGCTACTGACCTCTGCATCACCATTTATTATTACTAGGAGGCACACGACAAATCAACATGAAAAGATCACCTGCTTCTCTTGAGACACCTCAAGGTTCGGTCATGTTCTCAATTACGATTTATTTCTGCGATAAGAGAAAATTAGACTTCTATCTGATAAACCCCTGGCTTCTCAAGGACAATTGTAAAAGAGAATTCAGTAAAGAATCTACTACAGAAAAATAAGGCCCTGCATCTCTCTTGTAGAAATAAGCCTCACACACAGAAACACACACGGATAGAGTTCTGTATGGAAAATGGCTACTCATAAAACAATTATCCTCATAAAACAATTTCTAGCAAACTCCTTAAGGAATATTAAGGGACTTGGATTGAATAAAATGAAGCTCCAAAAATACCACATTGCTAATTCTATGCCAAAACAGTAGCAGAACCTCAGATAAGAGTAGAATGCCTCATATCTGAAGAAAATAAAGTACAAATAATATAAAATCTTTAAAATCTTTATCAACTCAAAATAAAATCCAAGCTCCTTCCATAGCAGACAAAGTCCTCCTACTCTGCCATTTTCCTTTCTTCTGACCTCCCCCCTTCCCTCCTCCCTCACTTCCCAGCTGTCTGATCCTCCACTATACCAATCCACTCCTACCTCAGAGCCTTTGCACCTGCTGGGTCTTTCTCTGGAATGCTTTTCCCCAGACTGTGCTTGGCTCACTAGCAAACTTCGTCCACTTCTCTACTCAAATGTCACCTTCCTGGCTACAAAACTTAAAATAAGCTCTTTTGTTAATTTCCCACAAAAAAAAACCAATGTGCACTCCGGAGTGTGGGACCTCATCTACCGGGTACACAGCCATATCCCCTGCATGCCCAACAATACAGAAAGTGTGGTCATGCTTGAGAAAAGCTGCTGAAAAAAGCAATGATTTTTTAGAATAAAAGTATAATACCAATAATACCAACAAATATCAGCCAATGGCTTACTATGTGATAGGAGTTTTACCAGACCTGGGAATAAAATGCTATGAAAAACACAAACAGTGTCTGACTCTACAGAGTTTACCTAGGTTTAGTAACCTAGTATTAGTACCAACAACAAAAACGACAAAAATAGTTTCACCTGCCATTCAGTGACTACTGAATATGTGCCCACCACTGCACTTAGCATTTTACATTTCTTACTTTAGTTCACCCTTACAACAACCCTGCAAAGTAATTACAGATGAGGAAACTGTGGGCTAGCAGCATTAAGCAAATGACCTAATCTCACTTAGAGAAAGAGCCAAAGTCTTCCCAAGCCCTGTGCGAGTTGCCCCTTCCTCTCCAAACCCTTTGGCCTCAACTCCTACTGTTTCCCCCTCTCTCACCTGGCTCAAGCCACACTGACCTCCCCACTGGTCCTCTAGCTCACCGGGTGCTCTCCTGCCTCAGGACCTTTGCACGGGCTATTCCCTCTGCCCAGAACACTCTCTCCCCATGGCTACTCCTGAGTCTTTGCTCAAATGCCATCTTCTCATGAGGACTTTCTCTGAACACCCTGGTAACAGCACAGAGTCCCTATTCCCTGGGTACCCTCAGCCTTCTTTCCCTGCTTTATTTCTTCCCCAAACATCTATCATCCTCTAACATATTTTTTCAAATTATTTATTATATGCATTTTCTGTCTCCCCCTTACTAGAATATAAGCCCTGAGAGATCAGATTTCTTTTTTCTGTTTGGTTTATTTGAGTACACCCAGCCCTACAACAGTGCCTGGCACATGGGAGCTGCTAAAGAAACAGGAAGGGAGGGAGGGTCGATCAGTCATATACAAAAAGCTTCTGGAACCTGTAGAATAGGCCACTTTGTAAAATACGTAAAAAATATTTATGCAAAATAGAATCAGGACTCAACCTGACTCAGACCCAAGACTTGGGAATGCAAGTCAAGGAGGAACCTTCTGAATATACCTACAATGATTTTATAGTAATTAAATAACTTTAAATCAACTTTACAGGGTTGTGTATTCGTTGTTTCATCAACAATGACAACTACCTGCCTTTATATTTTCTACCACTTCCAACTAGTTTCATTAAAACACACACTTTATCTGTTTTAATTGCACAACAGCATACAAAAGATGAAATATAATTACTGACCTTTAAGCAAAACCCTGGCTTTTTCTTAAAGTCCTACTTTTCTCTACACAAGTTATTACGTTTTTTTTAAGCATGTATTTTGTCTCACAGGAGAAAAGTATTGTTGGAGAGGTCACTGCTGCTCTTGAATCCCATTAAGTTTGAACTATAAGCAGGCAACCGAACTGCCAAAATGCATAATGAGGCAAAACATTATAATTAATAGACCCAACTTTGGGGATACTCAAAAGTTAACAGGCAATATTTTCTCAGCTGTAATTCCTAGCTTCTAATGATGGGGGAAAAATGATTAAGCTTTTGTTCACGCCACCTATAAGGAAGAGCAGAAAGGAAGCCCGTGGATTAATGGCTCATCTATTACATGCTCCGCTTGTTGCATCACATTAATTCATTTACTTAAGCCAAATTTTTTCACATCATACAACCTTTCCAAAACTGTTCTTTGAACATTTTAGTTAGACTTTTAGCCTGTGTCAAATAATTTATACCACAACCCAGGGCACTTAGGAGGCACGGCCCGGGGTGGGGACGGGAGGCCAGGTCCCAGGGAAGGGTCCTGCCAACCCCAGGATGAGTGGTCCAATGACGGTCACAGTGACTTTAGCCACAGCAGGTTCTCCTTTTTTAAGCTGTCCATGGCCCACGGTTTGGTCATTCCCACACCCTCTGCAGCATGTGAGCAGGAAGAGGAAAAGTCAAACTTAAAGTAGCAATACGAGAGACCCCTTTATGGGTTGAGTCAGCCAAAGGTAAGTAAATAGTAAGACAAAGCTATTAGGATTTCTCTACAGTGTAGCTTGTGACACCTGCACTTAGAACAAGCATCCCAGGGGATGGCCCTACACCAGGTCATGGACTCTGTTCCCATCTGTCCCGTACTTTTTACAGAAAACCCAATATAACTGATCAGCAATTCAGGTGACATTTAACAAGTACCTATGACGTGCCAGTGAGGCGTCGAGAAGAGGGGTCAGGATGAATACAGCCCAGTCCTGACCTCAAACAGCTCGTGGTCTAACCAGGGAATCAGACACATCAAAATGGACTCTCCAATGCAGACTAATTTTCAGTTAAGACCCTACTTGTACAATACACGAGTCGACAATTACAATCATTTGTTTGGTTGAGTTTAAAGTCCCTTTTTCTCTTTAGTTTTTTATTAGAGCAGTTGTCAGCTTACAAAAAAATCACACAATTTATAGAGGTCTCCTGACACATACAGTTTTCCCTAGTGTTTAGCATTTTGAATGAACAATTCTTATAATTTCCTTATAAACTACAGTCCATAGTCCACATTAGATCTCATTCTGGGTTGTACAGTTTTATTTTTGTTCGTTTTACTTTTTATTCTGGTAACACATATACAACATAAAATTTCCCATTTTAATCACTTTGAAGTGTACAATTGTGTTAATTACATCCACAATGTTAGCCTACCATCTCCACTGTCCACTGCCAAAACTTTTCTGCCACCCCAAACAAACTGTTCCAATAAAGCATTAACTCCCCATTCCCCCTATTGAAGTAAAGTCCCTTTTTTTTTTTTTTTACATGGGCAGGCTCTGGGAATTGAACCCAGGTCTCCAGCATGGCAGGCGAGAATCCTACCACTGAGCCACTGTTGCACCACCCCCTTTTTTTACACATTAAAGTAGCTTAACAATTGTGATGCTGAGAGAGAGAGAATGGGTTTGATAAGTACAGGTATGAAATGAGAAGATGACAAGCAGGTGCCAGCCTCCTTTGGAATGACAGTGGCAGCTCTCAATAAAACAGAGGCTGCAGCTCTGGGTGCTTCCCAGGAGTTGGTAACCTGGGAGTTATCTGGTGCAGAAGGGAACAGGCGGAGCACCTGTGTCTTGGCATCCAGCCCTGGTCTGCGCAGGTAGTTGAGAGACACCCGCAAGCTCTACTGCTCCAGGCCATCCATTTCTCTCTTGGACTAAGTGAGGGGCCTGGAGCAGAACATCTCAAGGTCTCCTCCAGCTCTGGGCTTTAGGATTCTATTGATAACCACTTGGCCCTCACTGGAATTTCGTTTTCAGAAGTTTAAGAGAAAGGGCCACCATGGTGGCTCAGCAGGCAAGAATGCTCTCCTGCCATGCTGGAGGACCCGGGTTTGATTCCTGGTGCCTGCCCATGTTAAAAAAAAAAAAAAAAAAAAAGAAGTTTAAGAGAAGAACACAGCAGACTAGAGGGCACCTCCCTCCCAGAGTCATTGCCTGCTCTGTGGGCAAAGTCACCTTGGGAATGGGACGCACGTTTGAGGAAAGTGAAGCCCGGGCAGAGAGCCTTCATTCCAACCCTACAAATACAGAGGATGACTCATGGCAACATACAGAGCAGTGAGGAGTAAGGTGTAGGCACAAAAGAAAAATAATGAAGGAGAAGGTGTGTGTGATGTTGAGAAACAAGTAAAATGGACTTCGTTTTCATAATTTGTCTGAGCAGCAGAATCCATTGAGGAATATCTTTTAGGACAGATTTCCCAGCCCCAAGCTGTTAAACAGAACTCTGAGAGTGTGGCCTAGAATTCCATATTTTTCAAAGTTCCCCAGATGATTCTGATGTACCAAGTCCAAAAGTCAAAATTTAGAAATTATTGGTATAGAGCAGGATTCAACAAACTACAACCAAATCTGGTCTCTTCTTTGCAAATAAAATTTCACTGGAATATAGTCATGCCCCATCAGTTCAGGTTTTGACAACTTTTATGCTACTTCAGCAACTGAGCTTTTGCAACAGAGATGATCTGGCCCAGAAAGTCTACAGGTTTTATCATCTAGCCCTTTAGTTCACCAACCCCTGACCTCAACTAATAAGATCTTTGGGGTTCACAAAAGAAAGAGAACAGGTAAGTAAAATCACCTTGGGAGACTTCAAGGAAGAGGACAATCTTTTGCAGGGCCGTTATGAAGTCCATTATATATCATACAGATCTTTTCTCCACCAAAACCTCTTACTGGGCTTCAAGAACAGAAGGGCCTTTGGCAATCCAACATAAGGCAGAGAAAGGACAAGACACTCTCGTAAGCATAATTATGTGCAGGAATGTGACAGAAGGACTCTTGGAGGTGTGAAGGGAATGTTTATGGAGATAAACTGCTCTGAAGCCAGACTCCAGTGAAAGGTTACACCCCCACCTCTCCTTCACTGTCAGAAATGTGGAAATTCTCCACCCATCCATCCCATCGACTGAACTGAATAAATATGAACGAAGGGCCATCCGCTCCAGAGGCCAAACACAGAAATAGGCAGAATCCTGGAGAAGGATGGGCCAGAAAGATAGTGAAGACCAAGGGACTTGAAATAGCAGAAGAAAAGAGTGTCTAAGTCTGTAACAAGGAGAGGGAAGACAATTCCACATTTAGAGTTTAGAGTCACTGGGAGAAGGATAACGTGCACTCACCACCGGAGACACCCTGATACAGTGGAGAAAGCCTAGGTCCTACTCTTATTTGTGGACCATCTCGGAAAAGACAAAGAAGTTTTCTGGAGCACAGTGTCCTTAGCTGTGAAAGGAAGGGATGGGACTCAACAACTCTAACAACTTTTCCAGTCTTAATATCGTGTCTCTCCATCCAAAGAAGAATTGATAAGGTGGAAATGTCATCTTCATGCTGAAAAGCAAATGAACAATGTTAGGGTCCAACTGTCACAGTATTTTTGTCATAAGGGAATTTTTCTCACTGTGCTCAATAAAGATCGCAACTACATTCCAACACCAACTGCTTACCCACTAGGAATAAAGATGTGAGAAAAAAATCACTGCAGGACTTATGCCAGTAGTACATCCAGCCAAGAAATGCATCCCATGAATTTTTTCAGATCCAAATAGTCAAAATGCTCAATTACTTTACTAAATCAAGGGCCAAATATATCTTAGTTATATACACAGTCCTATGTTTTGGTATTTCTTTACTCCTGAATTATGGTGGTGTCTAGGTCTACTTTAAAAATTATTCCAATTTCTCCTTCAATGTTGAATCACTTCTTTTTGAAGTCATCTTGTCCCAATTTTTGCATGTGGGTTGAGTTACATTTGTAAGTAGGCTAAAGGAGACTACAAGCAGAACTCAAACTTGTGACTATGAAATAATTCCACTAAAAATAAACTACTCCATGTCTAAAAGTGTTCCTACTTTTTCATTGTATCTCTTTGAAACATGCCCCATTTAGAAACAGTCTTAAAGTTATAGCACTTTACTTTCATCTGGTTAACATATATACTCAATAGTCATACTGACAAATCTTCAATCCCCTTTTAGTTGCAGACATATCAAGAATCAAATGAACTGTTCTTCAAAAATCTGACACATCCTTGATTTCCACATTTAACTAAATCCTGAGGGATAATACTCAACTGCATTTACTGACATAGATACATCAGCCTCAAATGAAATCCTTCATTTTTTTTTTTTTTTTTTTTAGTCATTTAAGGACCGGTTCCACCTGACAAAGTCAGAAACATACAGAACAACTCCAGTGCATGCACTCTTGTTTCATCTCTCTTAGGAGACACCCATAAATGCTAGCAAACTCTTTTTACAGACCATTACTGCCATCAGTACAGGAAATATGTCAACTTTTAACTTCCTGCCTACTCAGGAGACAAAAAGCCTGCAGGTAACCTGGGAAAAAATAAAAGTCCTATGAACAACACAAAATCATCTCAATTGATAGAGAAAAAGCATTTTTATTAAATTCAACATTTACTTAGGATGAACACTTTTAGCAAACTAGGGGTAGAAGGGAAATTCTTTAATATGGAAATGATTATCTCCAAAAATCTTCAGCAAACATAATACTTATTGATGGAATATGGAAAGCTTTCACTCTGAAATTAAGAAAGCAAGAATGGTTGCTATCACCACTTGCATTGAACACTGTATGTATGAAAGGTCCTGGCCAATGCAACAAGGCAAGAAAAAAAAGATACAAGGATTGGATAGGGAAAAAAATTGAATGATTCATGGGCTATGTGATTATTCATGCAGGCAGATTATTAGAACATGTAGCTTCAACAAGTTTGATGGATACAAATCAAAACTTAATGTAACAATGGCATCTCCATTTATTGGCAGCAAAAAATTTAAATTTAAATAGACATGCTTCTACAATATAAACAAAAAATACCAAATACTTAAGAATAAATCAAATGAAAGAAGGACATGACCTTCACAAAGAGAACTGTAGTATTAAAATAGTATTGAGAGAAATTAAGACATATAAATAGAGGGATATTGGAGTTATAGATTAAAAAACTCAAACTGTAAAAATTTCAAGTTTTCCCAAAAATGATCTACAGATTCAATGCAATTAAAACAAGTATCACAATAAGTGTTTTTTCTCTTGTTCTTGTTTAAAATGGCACAAAATAGCTCAGACACTCTGGAATAAAATGAATAATGTGGGCTCGCTCTATGAGAAATCAAGAATTTTAAAGCTACAATAATTAGGACAGTGTGATATAGGCAGAAGGATGGACAAATAGACAAATAGAATAGAGAGAAAGCAAATAGAAACAATCATATATGGACACAATTTCTGGAATAGATCAATGTGACAAATCTGGACTTTTCAATAAATTTATATATATATATATATATATATATATATATATATATATATATATATATATATATATATATGGGGGGGAAATGAAGCTGGGCCCCTCTCTCACACCATACACAAAAATAAAGCCCAAGCGTATTGTGGATCTAAATATAATAGGCAAAAAAGCAAAGCTTCAAAGGGATAGCAGAAGAGACTAACTTCATGACTTCAGGGTAAACAAAGATTTAATAAACAGAACACAAAGAGCATTAACATAAAGAGAAATATTAATGAATTGCATCATATTAAAATTATGAATTCCTTTTTATTAAAGACATCAGTAAGAGAGATAAAAGACAAGCCACATAATGAAGGAAAATATTTATAATACATGTAATCCACAAAGGATTCATCTCTAGAATAAGAATTTGTTACATTAATGAGGAAAAAGAAAAGACAATTCCATAGAAAAATGGTCAAGAGACTTGAAAAGGCATTTCAAAAAATAATATATCCAAATGGCCAATAAACATATGAAGATTTGCTCAGCTTCATTAGTAGTCAGAGAAGTGCAAATTAAAATCACAACAGGAGACCACTACACATTTACCAGAATGACATAAAGCAAAAGGCTGACAATGGCAAGTGTGAATGAGGATATAACCCAATAGGAAGTGTGAGTGGTGATGGGAATATATATTGATTCAACCACTGTGGTAAACTGTAGGGAATCAGCTCAGGTTGAACAAATGTTTATCCTGTGTTTCGGTTTGCTAAAGCTGCCAGGATGCAATAGACCAGAAACGAATTTGCTTTTACAGGCAGGATTCATTAGGTTACAAATTCACAGTTCTAAAGCCATGAAAATGTCCAATTAACACATGAACTAGAGGATACCTCCACTCAAGAAAGGCCGATTGTGTCTAGGGTTTCTCTGTCACGTGGCAAGGCACATGGCTATATCTGCTGTCCTTTTCTCCAAGCTTCTGGTTTCAAACGGCTCTCTCAGTTTCTGGTGTCTCCCAGGCAACCTCTTTCTGCATTCCAAATGTCTGTGTCTCTTCATTTCATCTCTCTTCCCTCTGTGTTGGCTCTGACTCTAAGTTTCCTGCCTTTTGTTCTCTTCATACAGTAAAGAGATTAAGTCCCACCTTGAATGGGCTGGGTTGTACCTCCATGGAAACAACCTAATCAAAAAATCCCACCCAATAATAGGTCTGTCCCCACAAGACTGGATTAGAAGAATATGGCTTTTCTGAGGTACATAACAGTTTCAAATCAGTACACCCTGTGACCCAAATATAAAATAATATAAAATAAAATGTGCACCAAGAGACATAGACAGGAAACAGCATCATTATTTGCACAAGCCAAAAAATAGAAACAATCCAACTCGACCATGTCCCTCAGTGATTGTAAAAAACAGATCTGGTGCTCAGGAGAAAGGCATAAGCTGGTGCTTCTGATTTGGAAATTGCCAGTATGGAAAGTTGGGGGTGCAGATAATTGCAAGTACAAAGAGATCATGGAGGGAGAAGTATAATGGATAAGTAAGAGCATAATGGATAAAGTGCAGTATATTCATACCAAAGAATACTATACAGCAATGAAAAGGAAAGAACCACAGTTTTGCACAACAATTTGAATAAATTCCCCAACCACAATATTGGCTCATTCATGTAAATGTCAAAATATAAACCATCAAGTAGTGGAAGTCAGGATATTAAGTCTTTGGGGAAAAAGGAGAGGAGGTGATCAGGAAGGGCTTGAGGACAACATTCTTACCTTTTACCTCAGTGATGATCATGTAAGTGACCATTATATGATAATATATTGAGCTGTTTTAGGTGCTCTTCTGTAGGTGTAATTATGCTTCACACACACAAAAAATTTAAACCTATTATATAAACACATCTGGCTTATTTTTACCCAAGAAGAAGTTGAAGGCAAGGCCCACCTTTAGTAACCTACTTAATCTTAATTCAATTTGCCTTTTCTCATTCCAGCAGTCAGGTATGTCACAGATCAGCACATCCAAAAACAGAACCAAATGCACAGAGGATCTTGACTGTGTGTATCATGCTAATTGTAGAGATTCTGCTAGGAAATTTAGAATGGGCTTTCCTGAAATAGACGTTAATTTTAAATTTAATGATAATACCTACACCTGGCAATGATGTGCTGAAAGAAGCATTCTTGTCTCATTGGTACAGTCATTATGAAAAGTTTGGCAATCTATATGGAATTACACAGAAGAAAGGCACAAACCTTAGCACAACTGATTAATGGGGGTTACAGATGAGTAAACCATGACTTTATCATGGTGAAGTTAGAGCCAGGAGATATGCAGACAGGGTGCCATGAAAAACAGAGAGCAGCGTACTTAACTCACCAAGGGAATTGAAGAAGACTTCTTACATAAAGTAAGTCTCAAGGGAGAGGAGGAGGATTATTCAAGGAAATAAGGGCAGACAGAATAAGTGCAAAGGCCCTCAGACATTAAAAGGATGGTAGATTGAGAGAAAACCAAGTAGTTCTATATAACCAGAGTATATGTCATATGCCAAGGAAATTTGGTAATAAAAATTAAGATCAGTTAATAGCATAATAGGTCATGCTAAGGAGTTTACTTTGCCAGTGAAGGCAAATCACTAACACGAATGGATTTTAAGTAGGAAAATGGCAAATGAGGTCAGCATCTTATAAAAGACCCTCTGGTAGCAATGAAGATGATGTATTGGAGGTACCAACCAGGAGACCTGGGGATGTATTAGGAAACCACTGCAGGAATCCAGATGAGAAATGATATGAGCCAAACCTAAGTCCAGGTGAACACAGATGGAAATATGAGAGTAAGCTGGAGAATCTGTAGGATTTGGAGACTGGTAAACAAGATGTGAGAGGGGAGGTGAAAAGAAGCCTATGCAACTCCAGGGATTCTAGCTTGGACAAGCAGGTAACGGTAGGGTCATTATACTGAAATACGGGATTCAGGAGGAGGAGTACGTTTGAGAAGGGTTCAGAACACATGGTTTTGGTTTGGAGCAGAAAGATTTTGAGGTGTCCAAGGGACATGCAGTTGGCCATGTCCTTCAGTGATTGTAAAAAACAGAACTGGTGCTCAGGAGAAAGGCACAAGCTGGTGCTTCTGATTTGGAAATTGCCAGTATGGACTGGTTGGGGGTGCTGACAATTGCATGTTCAAAGAGATCATGGAGGGAGAAGTATCAGAGAAGGCTGGAAGGGGTCACTCAAAGGCAGGAAAACATTATTGTAGAAAAGGGAAAGAAGAAGATAAAGGACAGGAATAAAAATGCCTCAGGGGCCCAAAAGCACAGATACTTTTATATGCACTAGCAAACACAATTCATTTGTTCTTAATGACCCTGTAAAATAGATATTATCCTCATTCCATCTATAAGGAACTGAGGCTCAAAAGGTTAAGAAGCGAGGCGGGGCCAAGATGGCAGCTTAGTAAGGTACGCGCGTCTTAGTTCCTCCTCCAGAGCAACTACTAGGTGAACAGAAACAGTGCAGAACAGCTCCCGGGGCCAGGGCAGGGAATGGACACACAGCGTACCCCAGTCTGGACTGGCTAGACTGACTGTGAGACTCTGCTGTGGTGAGATCCCCGAGCGGCGCGCGCTTCCCTTAGCCGCGGCAGCTGGCGGACGGAGCTCCTCCCTCCCTCCTTCCCGAGCCGGCTGAGAGTCTCAGAGAGGCAAGTTTCCCAAGCCGTGGTGGCCGGCGCCCCTCTTTTGCGGGCGGCTTCCTGGACCGGCTACGAGTCTCGGATCAGAGGGCTACCCTAGCCGCGGTGGCCGGCGACCGGTGCCCCTCCCCCATGGGCAGCTTCCTGGTCTGGTGGCGAGTTCCCTAGGCCGCGGCGGCCGGTGACCGATGCTCCTCCCCCGTGGGGGGCTTCCTGGTCTGGTGGCGAGTTCCCCAGGCCGCGGCGGCCGGTGACCGATGCTCCTCCCCCGTGGGGGGCTTCCTGGTCTGGTGGCGAGTTCCCCAGGCCGCGGCGGCCGGCGACCGGTGCCCCTCCCCCACAGGCGGCTTCCTGGTCCAGTGGCGAGTTCCCCAGGCCGCGGCGGCCAGCGACCAGCACCTCTCCAGGGAGAGGAGGGAATTTCCGACAGTGGCAGGGACTGGGTCCAACCAAACACCAATGGGGGATTAATAAAGGAGCCACAGGGTCCCCTCAAGCCGCGGCAGCTGACGCCCCCATCACGCGCAGTCCCCCGAACCAACTGAGAGAATTGGATCGGAAATCCCCAGGCCGCGGAGAATGGTGACCGGGGGGCGGGGGGGATCCCTTCCAAACACGTGAGACAAACGTGTGCCACGAGCGCCACCTACTGGGCAGGATAAGAAAAACAGAACCCAGAGATTTCACAGAAAAATATTACAACCTTGTTGGGTCCGACACCCAGGGAAATCTGACTAAATGCCCAGACGCCAGCAGAAGATAACGGATCATGCTCAGAAAATTGAAAATATGGCCCAGTCAAAGGAACAAACCAATAGTTCAAATGAGATACAGGAGCTGAGACAACTAATGCTGAATATACAAACAGAAATGGAAAACCTCTTCAAAAATGAAATCGATAAATTGAGGCAGGACATGAAGAAGACATGGGCTGAACATAAAGAAGAAATAGAAAATCTGAAAAAACAAATCACAGAACTTATGGAAGTGAAGGACAAAGTAGAAAAGATGGAAAAAACAATGGATACCTACAATGATAGATTTAAAGAGACAGAAGATAGAATTAGTGATTTGGAGGATGGAACATCTGAATTCCAAAAAGAAACAGAAACTATAGGGAAAAGAATGGAAAAATTTGAACAGGGTATCAGGGAACTCAAGGACTATATGAACCGCACAAATATACGTGCTGTGGGTGTCCCAGAAGGAGAAGAGAAGGGAAAAGGAGGAGAAAAACTAATGGAAGAAATTTTCACTGAAAATTTCCCAACTCTTATGAAAGACCTAAAATTACAGATCCAAGAAGTGCAGCGCACCCCAAAGAGATTAGACCCAAATAGGCGTTCTCCAAGACACTTACTAGTTAGAATGTCAGAGGTCAAAGAGAAAGAGAGGATCTTGAAAGCAGCAAGAGAAAAACAATCCATCACATACAAGGGAAACCCAATAAGACTATGTGTAGATTTCTCAGCAGAAACCATGGAGGCTAGAAGACAGTGGGATGATATATTTAAATTACTAAAAGAGAAAAACTGCCAACCAAGACTCCTATATCCAGCAAAATTGTCCTTCAAAAATGAGGGAGAAATTAAAACATTCTCAGACAAAAAGTCACTGAGAGAATTTGTGACCAAGAGACCAGCTCTGCAAGAAATACTAAAGGGAGCACTAGAGTCAGAACCGAAAAGACAGAAGAGAGAGGTATGGAGAAGAGCGTAGAAAGAAGGAAAGTCAGATATGATATATATAATACAAAAGGCAAAATGTTAGAGGAAAATATTACCCAAACAGTAATAACACTTAATGTTAATGGACTGAATTCCCCAATCAAAAGACATAGATTGGCAGAATGGTTTAAAAACAGGATCCTTCTATATGCTGTCTACAGGAAACACATCTTAGACCCAAAGATAAACATAGGTTGAAAGTGAAAGGTTGGGAAAAGATATTTCATGCAAATAACAACCAGAAAAGAGCAGGAGTGGCTATACTAATATCCAACAAATTAGACTTCAAATGTAAAACAGTTAAAAGAGACAAAGAAGAACACTATATACCAATAAAAGGAACAATTAAACAAGAAGACATAACAATCATAAATATTTACGCACCGAACCAGAATGCCCCAAAATACGTGAGGAATACACTGCAAACACTGAAAAGGGAAATAGACTCATATACCATAATAGTTGGAGACTTCAATTCACCACTCTCACCAATGGACAGAACATCTAGAAAGAGGATCAATAAAGAAATAGAGAATCTGAATATTACTATAAATGAGCTAGACTTAACAGACATTTATAGGACATTACATCCCACAACAGCAGGATACACCTTTTTCTCAAGTGCTCATGGATCATTCTAAAAGATAGACCATAATCTGGGTCACAAAGCAAGTCCTAACAAATTTAAAAAGATTGAAATCATACACAACACTTTCTCAGATCATAAAGGAATGAAGTTGGAAATCACTAATAGGCCGAGTGCCAGAAAATTCACAAATACATGGAGGTTCAACAACACACTCTTAAACAACGAGTGGGTCAAAGAAGAAATTGCAAGAGAAATTAGCAAATACCTCGAGGCGAATGAAAATGAAAACACAACATATCAAAACTTATGGGACGCAGCAAAGGCAGTGCTAAGAGGGAAATTTATTGCCCCAAATGCCTATATCAGAAAAGAAAAAAAGGCAAAAATGAAGGAATTAACTGTCCACTTGGAAGAACTGGAGAAAGAACAGCAAACTAATCCCAAAGCAAGCAAAAGGAAAGAAATAACAAAGATTAGAGCAGAAATAAATGAAATTGAAAACATGAAAACAATAGAGAAAATCAATAAGACCAGAAGTTGGTTCTATGAGAAAATCAATAAGATTGATGGGCCCTTAGCAAGATTGACAAAAAGAAGAAGAGAGAGGATGCAAATAAATAAGATCAGAAATGGAAGAGGAGACATAACTACTGACCTCACAGAAATAAAGGAGGTAATAACAGGATACTATGAACAACTTTATGCTAATAAATACAACAATTTAGATGAAATGGACGGGTTCCTGGAAAGACATGAACAACCAACTTTGACTCAAGAAGACATAGATGACCTCAACAAACCAATCACAAGTAAAGAAATTGAATCAGTCATTCAAAAGCTTCCTAAAAAGAAAAGTCCAGGAGCAGACAGCTTCACATCTGAATTCTATCAAACATTCCAGAAAGAATTAGTACCAACTCTCCTCAAACTCTTCAAAAAAAATCGAAGTGGAGGGAAAACTACCTAATTCATTCTATGAAGCCAACATCACCCTCATACCAAAACCAGGCAAAGATATTACAAAAAAAGAAAACTACAGTCCAATCTCTCTAATGAATATAGATGCAAAAATCCTCAATAAAATTCTAGCAAATCGTATCCAACAACACATTAAAAGAATTATACATCATGACCAAGTAGGATTCATCCCAGGTATGCAAGGATGGTTCAACATAAGAAAATCAATTAATGTAATACACCATATCAACAAATCAAAGCAGAAAAATCACATGATCATCTCAATTGATGCAGAGAAGGCATTTGACAAGACTCAACATCCTTTCCTGTTGAAAACACTTCAAAAGATAGGAATACAAGGGAACTTCCTTAAAATGATAGAGGGAATATATGAAAAACCCACAGCTAATATCATCCTCAATGGGGAGAAATTGAAAACTTTCCCCCTAAGATTAGGAACAAGACAAGGATGTCCACTATCACCACTGTTATTCAACATTGTGTTGGAGGTTCTAGCCAGAGCAATTAGACAAGAAAAAGAAATACAAGGCATCAAAATTGGAAAGGAAGAAGTAAAACTATCACTGTTTGCAGACGATATGATAATATACATCGAAAACCTGGAAAAATCCACAACAAAACTACTAGAGCTAATAAATGAGCACAGCAAAGTAGCAGGTTACAAGATCAACATTCAAAAATCTGTAGCATTTCTATACACTAATAATGAACAAGCTGAGGGGGAAATCAAGAAAACAAATCCCATTTACAATTGCAACTAAAAGAATGAAATACCTAAGAATAAATTTAACTAAAGAGACAAAAAACATATATAAAGGAAACTACAAAAAACTGCTAAAAGAAATCACAGAAGATCTAAATAGATGGAAGGGCATACTGTGTTCATGGATTGGAAGACTAAATATAGTTAAGATGTCAATCCTACCTAAATTGATTTACAGATTCAATGCAATACCAATCAAAATCCCAACAACTTATTTTTCAGAAATAGAAAAACCAATAAGCAAATTTATCTGGAAGGGCAGGGTGCCCCGAATTGCTAAAAACATCTTGAGGAAAAAAAACGAAGCTGGAGGTCTCGCGCTGCCGGACTTTAAGGCATATTATGAAGCCACAGTGGTCAAAACAGCATGGTATTGGCATAAAGATAGATATATCGACGAATGGAATCAAATAGAGTGCTCAGATATAGACCCTCTCATCTATGGACATTTGATCTTTGATAAGGCAGTCAAGCCAACTTACCTGGGACAGAACAGTCTCTTCAATAAATGGTGCCTAGAGAACTGGATATCCATATGCAAAAGAATGAAAGAAGACCCATATCTCACACCCTATACAAAAGTTAACTCAAAATGGATCAAAGATCTAAACATTAGGTCTAAGACCATAAAACAGTTAGAGGAAAATGTAGGGAGATATCTTATGAAACTTACAATTGGAGGCAGTTTTATGGACCTTAAACCTAAAGCAAGAGCACTGAAGAAGGAAATAAATAAATGGGAACTCCTCAAAATTAAACACTTTTGTGCATCAAAGAACTTCATCAAGAAAGTAGAAAGACAGCCTACACAATGGGAAACAATATTTGGAAATGACATATCAGATAACGGTCTAGTATCCAGAATTTATAAAGAGATTGTTCAACTCAACAACAAAAAGACAGCCAACCCAATTACAAAATGGGAAAAAGACTTGAACAGACACCTATCAGAAGAGGAAATATAAATGGCCAAAAGGCACATGAAGAGATGCTCAATGTCCCTGGCCACTAGAGAAATGCAAATCAAAACCACAATGAGATATCATCTCACACCCAACAGAATGGCCATTATCAACAAAACAGAAAATGACAAGTGCTGGAGAGGATGCAGAGAAAGAGGCACACTTATCCACTGTTGGTGGGAATGTCAAATGGTGCAACCACTGTGGAAGGCAGTGTGGCGGTTCCTCAAAAAGCTGAATATAGAATTGCCATACGACCCAGCAATACCATTGCTGGGTATCTACTCAAAGGACTTAAGGGCAAAGACACAAACAGACATTTGCACACCAATGTTTATAGCAGCGTTATTTACAATTGCAAAGAGATGGAAACAGCCAAAATCTCCATCAACAGAAGAGTGGCTAAACAAACTGTGGTATATACATACGATGGAATATTATGCAGCTTTAAGACAGGATAAACTTATGAAGCATGTAATAACATGGATGGACCTAGAGAACATTATGCTGAGTGAGTCTAGCCAAAAACTAAAAGACAAATACTGTATGGTCCCACTGATGTGAACCGACATTTGAGAATAAACTTGGAATATGTCAGTGGTAACAGAGTCCAGCAGGAGTTAGAAACAGGGTAAGATAATGGGTAATTGGAGCTGAAGGGATACAGACTGTGCAACAGGATTAGATACAAAAACTCAAAAATGGACAGCACAATAATACCTAATTGTAAAGTAATCATGTTAAAACACTGAATGAAGCTGCATCTGAGCTATAGGTTTTTGTTTTGTTTTTTTTACTATTATTATTACTTTTATTTTTTCTCTATATTAACATTCTATATCTTTTTCTGTTGTGTTGCTAGTTCTTCTAAACCGATGCAAATGTACTAAGAAACAATGATCATGCATCTACGTGATGATGTTAAGAATTACTGATCGCATATGTAGAATGGTATGATTTCTAAATGTTGGGTTAATTTCTTTTTTTCCATTAATTAATAAAAAAAAAAAAAAAGGTTAAGAAGCTGGTCCCAGGATTACACCCAGCAGGTGTCAGAGCTGAGAGTTGAACCCGAGTTGCAACGATCCCAAAGTGCATCCATTTTATAGAGCCCACTTTGCCTCTTACTCTATCCCCTTAGGTCAAGGAAGGGGTTCTGGATGGAGAGCATGACTACCTGCCACAGACTCCCAGAGGATAAGTGCTTTGGTTTGCTAAAGCAGCCAGAGTGCAATATACCAAAAATGAACTGGCTTTTATAAAGGGGATTTATGAGGTTACAAATTTACAGCTCTAAGGTCATGAAAAGGTCCACATTAAGGTATAAACAAAGGGATACTTTTACTCAAGACAGGCCTATCCTGTACGGTGTTTCTCTGACACATGGGAAGGCACATGGTGACATCTGCTGGCTCTTCTCTACGGGGTTGATTTCCAAAATGGCACTCTCAGTGCCTATGGATCTTTCTGGCTTTGGCTGGGATGTTTTCTTTCTCCAAGCCTCTGTGAGTTATCTCTTAGCTTCTCTGGGGCAAACTCTGGATTTCATCACTTAACATCTCTCAGTACATTTTCTGTCTCCTAGCATCTGTGCTTTCTGCAAATTGTGCCCTCTCAAAGGGCTCCAGTAAGTGGATTAAGATGCACCTTTAATGGGAAACAATTAATCAAAAGGTCCCACCCAATAATAGCTCTGCCCCCCCAAGATTGGATTAGAAGAACATGGCTTTTCTGGGGTACATAACAGTTTCAAACCAGCACAACAGGCAACACGATTACTGGAAAGTGGACCCTGGGTTTGGCACCGTAGCTTAGAGGAGAGAAGAGGGTAGCATGAAGGGCCTGGAATCCACCTTGCAGTGGGCCAAGGAGAGGAGGAGAGGACAGTTAGCTGTAGAGAGAGGGCTTCCATTTAAACAGACCTCAAACCCTGGATAACTCATCAGATCTTTGCAAGAATGGCAGTGAGCATGCTCAGTACAGTAAGAGAAGGCGCCTGCTCCAGAGGACCCTGGTTTACAGTTTCATCGAAGGATTCCATTAGCCCGCGTGAAATGTGAGATGCCTGAAGACACTTGGGGGGCAATGGAACCTGAGGGAATGCAGATGAAGAGCTGAAAAATAGCAGTGCCCTTTTTTCCCCCTGCACTCAATCAGACAACCACCTCCAGGAAAACATGACTTCCAGGAGAACGAATCTACTTTATGAACCACATAGTTGCCAAGCTTCAAGGAGGCACAACAGAGAAAGTGTGAACCCAAAGCTTATGGGCAAACTGTCCTACTTATACTTAGACAAATCAGAAGTGACTGTTTCATAGCAAAGAGAATAAAAAATGGAAAAGGCCTCAGGGCCCCAGACAGTCATGGCAGGCAATGAGAAAGCATGCAGGGAGAGGTGAATTGTATGCTATGAAGAGCTAGTTCATTAAAGTCTTTAAAGTCTGGACTTAAATTACCCATACAAGTGAAAGTTTAATGGTATTTTCCATTTTCCACCAGTAAAATGAAAGAATCACATTGCACATTTTTTTTTGTTGTTTAACTTTCCTAAGAACTATCGTTGCCATCTGCCACCTAGGAAATCAGAGGTACTGCCCCTGGTGAAGCTATCTCATCAGTGACAATGTCCACAGCACCCCTATTTGAGAGTTTACTGCATGTCAGTCCTCCTTCCTGAAAGAACCCTGGAACAACTTGCACAGATGACCAAACTAACCAAAAGTGGGCAAAGGCTCCTTCCTGACTTTGCTACCACATGGTGGATGGGGTGGGGGCCTCCATAGACATTCTTCCCCTCCCCACACACAGGAACCCCGTGGGGTATGGGAGCCAGCAGGTACCAGGCTCCAGCAGTCTTCTGGGTTATCCTAATGAGTTTAAGCTTCATCCGAGAAGTTACAAAACAGATTAAAGCAGGGGGGCACTCAAATCAGACCTGTATATTGATATTCTCCAAACTTCTAAAACAGTTTAATTTCTTTATTTTTTTTACAAACGTGTAAATGACAAATGACATTTAGGTGGGGTCGTGGGGAGCTCCAAACCTAGATACGTGGTAGGCACTCAATAAATAGTTATGGTCTGAAGCAAAAACCACAGTGCTTTCCTTTAGACCTTTCGTCACTCAGAGCATTTCCCACCAGACAGGGAGCCATCCATATCTGCTAGGCTCAGTGGTCTGGTCACTTAAGAGAAATCTATAGGTGCTGATGAAACCCAGATGAAAGAGCAGGTAAAAACAGGGTCAGCCTCTTTGCGACAGGCTTTTGCTTTCAACTATGATGTGCTTGGTGTGCTTGGGCACCCTGCCAGCCTCCTGCTACCTGATGTGTGTTTTTGCTCTGCAGGAACACAAAATTCACTCTGCTCTCTTTTCAGCTTTTCTAACCTTAAGTTAGAAACAGGTGCACTCATTTTAATACCCATCTGCTCCCAGAGTCAAGGATAAAAATCAGTGGTTCTAAAGTCTTCATATCGTCCAACCTCTTTAACCAGGAGATAATCTCTAACCAGCAAGTTTCATATAGGCAGCTTCACTAAGAAAAATACTAAAAAGGAAAAAACAATATTCTAGCCACCAAAAGAGCAGGGCCCGATAACCAGTAACCATTGTTTTTCAAACAACAAGAGGTAAATTAATCTGCATGTGTGCTCAGATTAATCACATTGTGAAGGTGGAAGGAAACTCTGTGATTAGCTGGAAACATCTAGTAAACCACAATTTTCCCACCAGGACAAAGCTGAGAGGACCTCTGAAGTTACAAAAGATAGGGGAAAAAAGAAAAAGAAATAAAGGGACAAAAGAACAGGGCTGGAATCAAGAAACGAATCCCATTTACAATCGCAACTAAAAGAATAAAATACCTAGGAATAAATTTAACCAAAGAGACAAAAAACCTATATAAAGAAAACTACAAAAAACTGTTAAAAGAAATCACAGAAGACCTAAATAGATGGAAGGGCGTACCGTGTTCATGGATTGGAAGACTAAATATAGTTAAGATGTCAATCCTACCTAAATTGATTTACAGATTCAATGCAATACCAATCAAAATCCCAACAACATATTTTTCAGAAATAGAAAAACCAATAAGCAAATTTATCTGGAAGGGCAGGGTACCCCGAATTGCTAAAAACATCTTGAGGAAAAAAAACGAAGCTGGAGGTCTCGCGCTGCCTGACTTTAAGGCATATTATGAAGCCACAGTGGTCAAAACAGCATGGTATTGGCATAAAGATAGATATATCGACCAATGGAATCGAATAGAGTGCTCAGATATAGACCCTCTCATCTATGGACATTTGATCTTTGATAAGGCAGTCAAGCCAACTCACCTGGGACAGAACAGTCTCTTCAATAAATGGTGCCTAGAGAACTGGATATCCATATGCAAAAGAATGAAAGAAGACCCATCTCTCACACCCTATACAAAAGTTAACTCAAAATGGATCAAAGATCTAAACATTAGGTCTAAGACCATAAAACAGTTAGAGGAAAATGTTGGGAGATATCTTATGGATCTTACAACTGGAGGTGGTTTTATGGACCTTAAACCTAAAGCAAGAACACTGAAGAAGGAAATAAATAAATGGGAGCTTCTCAAAATTAAACACTTTTGTGCATCAGAGAACTTCATCAAGAAAGTAGAAAGACAGCCTACACAATGGGAGACAATATTTGGAAATGACATATCAGATAAGGGTCTAGTATCCAGAATTTATAAAGAGATTATTCAACTCAACAACAAAAAGACAGCCAACCCAATTACAAAATGGGAAAAAGACTTAAACAGACACCTACCAGAAGAAGAAATACGGATGGCCAAGAGGCACATGAAGAGATGCTCAATGTCCCTGGCCATTAGAGAAATGCAAATCAAAACCACAATGAGATATCATCTCACACCCACCAGAATGGCCATTATCAACAAAACAGAAAATGACAAGTGCTGGAGAGGATGCGGAGAAAGAGGCACACTTATTCACTGTTGGTGGGAATGTCAAAGGGTGCAACCACTGTGGAAGGCAGTTTGGCGGTTCCTCAAAAAGCTGAATATAGAATTGCCATACGACCCAGCAATACCATTGCTAGGTATCTACTCAAAGGACTTAAGGGCAAAGACACAAACGGACATTTGCACACCAATGTTTATAGCAGCGTTATTTACAATTGCAAAGAGATGGAAACAGCCAAAATCTCCATCAACAGAAGAGTGGCTAAACAAACTGTGGTATATACATACGATGGAATATTATGCAGCTTTAAGACAAGATAAACTTGTGAACCATGTAATAACATGGATGGACCTAGAGAATATTATGCTGAGTGAATCCAGCCAAAAACTAAAGGACAAATACTGTATGGTCCCACTGTTGTGAACGGACATTTGAGAATAAACTTGAAATATGTCATTGGTAACAGAGTTCAGCAGGAGTTAGAAACAGGGTAAGACAATGGGTAATTGAAGCTGAAGGGATACAGATTGTGCAACAGGACTAGATACAAAAACTCAAAAATGGACAGCACAATAATACCTAATTGTAAAGTAATCATGTTAAAATACTGAATGAAGCTGCATCTGAGCTATAGGGTTTTTTTTTTGTTTTTGTTTGCTTGTTGGTTTGTTTGTTGTTGTTGTTTTTTACTATTACTACTACTTTTATTTCTTTTCTTTATATTAACATTTTATAGCTTTTTCTGTTGTGTTGCTAGTTCCTCTAAACTGATGCAAATGTACTAAGAAACAATGATCATGCATCTATGTGATGATGTTAAGAATTACTGAGTGCATATGTAGAATGGTATGATTTCTAAATGTTGTGTTAATTTCTTTTTTTCTTTCCGTTAATAAAAAAAAAAAAAAAAAAAAAAAAAAAAAAAAAAAAAAAAAGAACAGGGCTGGGAGTGGAAGAGTCATCCACTAAAGCCCTGCCAACTGGAAGCCCAGAAACAAAGATGGCTGGTAAGTGTGTAAGGAAGGACAGAAAGAGAAGGGACAAAGGATAGAAAAGCACCACCACCTTAACTTTGCAATTCTGTGGATACAAGATATCTCTATGGGGAAGCAGAAGAGAGCGCACTCCACCAACACTTCAGTGCAGTGTCCTTTTAGACACAGAGCAGTTACCGCTACCATATAAGCTAAATCTTAAATCGGCAGGAAGCTGGCATGTGTGTTTACAGAAGCGGTACAACAGGGATACTGTGGCTTTGAAGATACTCACAATACTGATGAGCCAGCTAATCTCATAAAGAAAAGCAAGTATTTAGCATTTCCAGGAAGGCATGAAATTTGAAGAGTAGAAAAGTGCTAATTTTTGAGCACATAGGACCTCTGAACTGTTCTAAAATGTTGATGAATCCAGAGCCATTCACCAACACTTGCCAATTTGGACTATGTGAATTATATTATAATATAATAAAATATTATAGACAAAGTAACTTTTGCATATGCAAATATTGGAGGCACCTATAAAATAAGTTTATTGGTGGAAAATTTCATTATTCAAGATGTTTATTATAACAGATTGAATTGATAGGCAGACCCTTCCCCAGGAAAAAATATATATATTATATAAAATAGAAAATGCTTTAATTCAGAGGTAAGCTTAAAAAGGGAGGGAAGCCCTACATGGGACATGACATCCAGGGGTGTAAGTCTTCCTGGGAACACGGGACATGATTCCCAGGGATGAGCCTGGCCCTGCTACTGTGGGACCAACAATGCCCACCTGACCAAAAGGGGAAAAAATGTAACAAAATAAGGTGTAAGTGGCTAAAAAAGTTCAAATAGAGTCGAAAGGCTATTCTTAAGGCTACTCTTATGCAAGCTTCTGTGAGAGACTGATAATTACCATGGTTTGCCAAACCCCAACTAACAGCATTCCGGTAAATGCTAAAGAATACCAGGGCTCTATCTGAGACTCTATAAAAGTCTCACTCACTAAGTTTAGTTTTCAGAAACCTAAAACCTCCAGATGGTTCCTAGGCCAGATAAGTCCTGAAACTCAGAGTTACCAGTCTCACCAAGAGGATCAACCAGTTGCATGCCCTACCCCATAATGTCGACACCCCTTTCCAACATGAAGAAGTTAGAATGGTCATTGCCCCAAATCCCTAAAGATTGGGAGAAAGATCAAAGGAGAAGGAGGAGTTGTAACAGAAAAGATAGGCTATAACAAGTGACTATGACTACTGAATCATTACAATGGAAGATATTTCTAGTCTCCAGCTAAAGGAAGCATCTGAAACGGTAGCATCTATAACCTATACCATCCTTTGAAATTTAGCACTTTTTTGTATGTATGATGTATTTCACAATAAAAAATGTTAAAAAAAAAAAAAAAAAGAGAAGGGGGGTCAGGTCCTCAAGTTCCACAGGTGAGAAGAGAATTCACAACCAGAGGGGTTGGCAGAAAATGGCACTGCTTTGATGCACAGGGGCTATGGGCTTGGAACTAAGACCAAAGGGCTGGGGGTGTGTGTTCTAGAAATCACATAGGATGAGCAGCATGGTCTCTAGCACAGAAGCAGCACTGAGAACTAGAACCGAGCCCACACATGAAGACTCTCAGAGGCACCCCATCTGTTTTATTTTGTTTTTTAAGGGGGAGCAGGGGACAGTCCTAGATAAATTTACCAGCAGACCTGGAGAAACAACAGGAAAGCTGACATCTCTCCAGGGTCCTGGATGACAACAGGGATGCCCATGAATGATCTAATCCTCCCATAGGAATGTCCCCTATGGAAATTCTAAGAACACAAAAATCTTGTCCAAGACCAGCAGAGTATTGGAGTGACACTTTCACAACATAGGGCCATTGAGACTCACAAGCATGTGCACACACACAATTACCATAATGCGCTCACAATAAAAACATACAAACCACACAAGGAAATAAACCACCATCAACATGTGACACCATGGGTAAGAGTCAACAAAACCCTTTTCCCTATTGAATGCATATGCAGCTATGTATTTCAAGATGAAACACAATGTTTAAAGTATATTTGAAAGCTTTTCATGAGTTTCCTTGTAAGTGAATTTCTTTGATTAACTGACCTAATTGTCCTGATATCTTTGATAAATGGGCTTCTACCAAAGAATATTAAAAGCTAATAATAGCTAAGATTAGCCTTGGCATGGTTTTCGATGCTTTCCCTATATTAATTCATTTAAACGTCACGATACAGTAATCCTTGAGGCAGATACTATTATCTGCAAATTATCTCTCAGACTCAGAGAAGTAGAGTAACCCATCCAAGTTCGCTCAGCTAGGTTGTAATGAGCAAACTAATCCAGGCAGAACAATATAGTTCTAGCTAAAATCCCATGCTTTCTTTTTCCTAATTTATCAAATTGATTCAAAAATTCACATGGAGATGAAAGGACTAAATATTTCCAAGATAATTAGTAGATGAATAAGAATAGATTTTCTCTATCAGATATAAAAATACATTAAAAAGCTATGATAATTGTACCAGTGTAATGCTGGAGCAGGGAAAACAAATTGAACAGTGACTCAGAAGACTGAGCACAGAGATTTTCCATATAAAGAAATTTGGTATATAACAGGAGGGCATTGAAACAGTGCAGAAAGGATAAATTATTTAGTAAGTGGTGCTTGAATAATTGCTTATCCCTGTAGCTGAAATAAATAGTGAACTCATTCTATGGACAAAAAATATATTCCAGATGAATTTTGTATCAGAATGTTAAAAAAAAAATTTTAATTTTTTTAAAATCAGAAGTCAATAAACTACAACCGGGGCTAAACTGGTCCGTCACCTGATTTTGTAAATAAAATCTTCTGGGAACATAGACAAGCTCATTAGTTTATACACTGCCTATGGCTACTTTCACAGAGTTGAGTAATTGCAACAGAGAAAACATATGGCTCAGAAAATCTAAAATATTTACTGTCTGGCATTTTACAGAAGTTTGCAGATTCCTACTCTAGATAAAAATATAAAAGAAAAATATATGACATAAAGGTAGTAAAGAATCTCTTGAATAAGACTCATAAAAGATTAATAAACTAAACTAAAATTTTAATGAATGAATTAGGGCCACATCTGTCGACCACAGCTATGCAAGAAACAGCAGTGACTCTTCCATTTACATTTATACCTATGTTGCCAAAGTGTCAAAATGCAGAAAGCTTTATGCAAACTCAGAACAGCAATTGTTTCTGGATTGAGAATGAAGGAAGTGGGATCAGGAAGAAGTAGGGAATGAGGCTTTACCTGTATCTGGACTGCTTTGTAAAAATAAGAAAAAATTTGAAACAAAGGTGGCAGAATGATGTCTGCAGAATCTCAGTGGTAAATGCTAATTATATCATTCTCTGTGTATTTTAGAACTATTTTATAAAAAATTTTATTAAAAATGCTATCTTCAAATCATTTCAACACTACAAACACAGGGAGCCCAGAATAAGAATGAGGGCCTTTAATCTTATATAGCTTAATATAATGCCTGGATACATCCCAGAGTATATTAAGCAGAAAATCAAGAAGGATTGGCAAAGTCCCTTGAGGAATGGGAGAAAAATTATGGAAATTAAACTTTACCATCAGGGAAACCCCTGATACTGTGTCAAACATTAGGGACACCCAAATCAATCGGCCAAGCCCTTGATCTTGAGACTTGCTCTTTTGAAGTTTATGTATGTAGCGGAGAAGCTTAGCCTACTTATAGTTACTTCCAGAGGACCTCTTTGGTTGCTCAGATGTGACCTCTCTAAGCCCAATTCTGCAAGTGAAACCATTGCCCTGCCCACTGCATGGGACATGACATCCAAGGGTAAAAACTACATCTGTCAACCATGTGACTTAGAAGATGATTCCCAGGGATGAGTCTGGCCCTGGCGCCGTGTGATCAACAATGCCATCCTGACCAAATGAGGGAAAACAAGTGTAACAAAGAAGGTTACCAGTGGCTGAGAGAGTTCAAATAGAGCCAAGAGGCTGCACTCAGGTCACTCTTACACAAGCTGCAGCTTGACATTGCTACCTATCATAACTTGCCAAACCCCAACCAAAACCATTTCTGTCAATCCTAAAGAACACCTAGGGCATTACATAGGATTCTACAAAGGTTCCATGCACTAGGGTAACTTTCCAGAAATCTACAACCACCAGATGAGTCTCTGAACCAGATAAGCTCTGAAATGCAGAGGGTCAACCTCTCCAGAACATCAACTAGTTCCATCTCCCTATCCCATATTATCAACAGCTCCTTTCAACATGAAAAAGTTAGAATGGGCATAGCCCCAATACCCCTAAAGTATAGGAGAAAGATCAAAGGTGATGGTAGGGTTATACAGAGAAGGTAGGGTTTAACAAATGAGTATGATTGTTCAATCATTATATTGATATTTCTTTTAGTCTCCAGTATCTCAGAGCAGCTAGAAATAAAACCCTAAAATTGTGGAACTGTAACCCATACCAAACTCCAAAATCTGTTTACAACTAATTGTTGTGGTGAGCTTTGATATTTATTGCTTTATATATATATATATTTTCACATTTTTAAATTAAAAAATGCAATTAAAAAATGTTATCTTCATCAGTACCTTCTGTTTGCCAAGTGTTGCTCTAGCAAGGCATGGCCAACTGTGGCCCACAGGCCAAATCCAGCCTGCCACCTATTTCTGTACAGCCTGCAAGGGAAGATTTTTACACTTTTAGAGGGTTGGAAAAAAATCAAAGAAGACGAATGTTTCATGTCGTGTGAAAATTATATAATTCATATAATATTCAAATTTCAGTGTCCATCAGTAAAGTTTTACTGGAACACAGCAACACCTGTTCATTTACATATTGCCTATATACTGCTACAATGGCAAAACTTTGGGTATTTGCAACAGAGACTTTGCAGCCCCTGTATGGGTTTAAAACTATTTTGTACCCCAAAAAAGTCATTTTTAATCCAGATCAAATCTTGTGGGGCTGGATGCACTGTTCAGAGGGAACCTGTGACTGGATTATTTCCACAGAAATATGACATGTCCAATTGCGGGTGTGACCTTTTGATTAGATGGGGATGTGACTCCACCCATTCAAGGGGGGTCTTGGTTATTTTACTAGAGTCCTTATAAAAGGGAAACATTTTGGAGAAACCTCAGATGCAGACAATTGGAGAACAGTTCGTTCAAAGCTGACAGAACCAACACAAGACCCAGATGTTTTGGAGATGCAGGGCCTAGCAGACGTCGCCATGTGCCTTCCCATGAGACGTTAAGCACACCAGAACCTGGAAAGAGTCAAGAAAAACTCAGAGATGAAAGCCAGCCCTGAAGAAGCCAAGTGAGGAACCCCCACAGGAAACAGAGGCTGAAAGCAATAGAGCCCAGGAGCAAAGAATGAACAGATGCCAGCCACCTGCCTTCCCAGCTGACAGGTGTTCCAGATGGCATCAGCCTTTCTTGAGTGAAGGTAACCTCTTGCTGGTGCCTTAATTTGGACATTTTTATAGCCTTAGAACTTTAAACTTGCAACTTAGTAAATCTCCCTTTTAAAAGCTGCTCCACTTCTGGAATATTGCATTCTGGCAGCTTTAGCAAACTATTACAGCCCCCAAAGCCAAAACTATTTACTATCCGGCCCTTCGCAAAAAGCATTTGCTGACCCTGCCCTAGGCCTTGGGAACTAATAAAGCCTCTGCTACTTGGAGTGACACAGATAAGAAACAGTACACATATCAACACTGCCACATATCGTTGCTTATATATATAATATAATGCAATAAAAGACAAAGAAGTTTCTTGAGGGATTATGTAATCTACTTTTTAAAGTTTCAATTAAAAAGGCTAAATAATTGTAGCATTCCATCCAGTGAAGCATTACCCAGGAGTAATGTCTGGAAATATTTTTGCTATCTTCATTTTCCCCAGAATTATATCACTGATTCAACTCATTGACTAGAAATTATTCAGACCGTGAAATGTAATCATGCAAGAAATTCCATGAGAGAATCAATCCATCCTGCAAAAACTATAATAGGAACTTAAATAACTGTATAATTTTATAGATGATTCTTTAAATGTTGTTTGCATCTACAACAAAATATTACGGAAAGATTAGATTATAAAGTGCCCAAAGATTAGATTAAAAAGTGACCATTTGTTCTGGTGATGAAAAATTCTCAGACTTTAGAAATGAGCCACACCAAATAAACCCAAGTCCAAGTTCTGAAAATAAACATGAAGAATGTGTGCCCTTTATCAACAAAAGAGAGCACATGAAACAGAAAATTCAGTGTTTGTGATTCACTGTGTCATGCTATAGAAATCATAGAAAATACTCTAAATACCCTCAAGGTCAATGGATGTTAATAGAATGGCTCCTGGAAAGCAATAAATTCACTTAGAAGAACATTATTCAAAAAGATGGTCTTTCTGCATTCATAACAGAAATCCGCATGCAGACAGGCTGTTCTGTCCTTCACACCATCCTCAGGGGAACCTGAAGTTGATGCTGAAAAGGATGGCTCGGAATCATGGACAACACGTAAATGCATTGCCACTTGCACTGTTTGGCAACACACAGACGGGCACCGTTTCCTTGACCATCAAAAGGATGCTGAAAACTGCTCACAGGGCATGGGTTCCAGGCTGCAGTCCTTTCATAACGCCGCTGCACCTTGCACAATCCTGAAGCCCAGTTTCCACCTCTGTCAAATTACAGCAATTATCTATATACCGCTTATATCCGTGGTTCCCAAACTGTGTGCCAAAATACCATGGGGTGAAGGCACAGACAGGGGCACCATGGATTTTATTTTTTATTTTTTAGTATCTTCTTAATTTTCAAGAGAAGCACAGCAGTAGACAATTTCTGTCTGGCATCATGCAGACTACTAGTCAAGGTGGTACATGGTTTCAACACTGGACCCTGCTACAATCTTCATGATGATGGTAAAGTGGTTTCTGTGACATCTCAATGTGTACAGGAAATGAGGGTGGCAGCGATCAACATGAAAAGGTGGGCAGTGCCCAACACACACACACACATGCCATGGGTATATAATTGTGGTTATTTAAGAAGTAAACATATTATTTTTTCTTTCAATTTATATGTACTATTTTTTCAAATAGGTATAAAGTTGTTAAGACAAATATTTATTAGCTATTCGACAAATGGGACCATTAGCTATTTCTTTTGGCCTGGGGTGTTGTGAAAAAAATTACTGTGGCACTAAGACCACCATGAAGCAAGAAAGTTTGGGAGCCTCTGGCTTATAGAAAAATGATTATTGTGAGTTAACACATAAAAATTCTTCATAATGAATACCACTTAAACGATTTCCATAAAAAGAAAATTTCCAAAGTTTCAGTTGAAAACTGTAGAAATCTCAGCAATCTGGAATCTCAGCCTGTCATCAGTCTTCAGCCTCTAAGGAAGCCAAGTACCTGAAATTTCAAGAGACCAGCAGTAGGCAGACAACAGAAAGGGTCAGTTTATTGGTCAGTAATTGAGTTAAAGTGGGCCAACAGTGGATGCAATCAACACAGCGCTTTGACAGATTCCTTACAATTACCTGGTATGGCAGGCAAGCCAGTTGAGTTTTACTCCTACTTTACTGAGAAAGAAACCAACCAAGAGGTTACCTGAGTGTAAAGGACCCCCCAAGTGATGGCCCAAGTTCCTGAACCTAACCCCACCAACCCTTCCTCTAAGACATATTTACAGGAAACAAACAACCTAATATGTGAACTTGAGAGGTGACAAAATGCAGTTTACACAACTCTGTCCTTTTGAAACCCTTATCTCAACGCTCAGGGAAAGTGTGCGACAGCTTTGCACAGGCAGCCATCTGTCTGTCAAGCTCCCATTTCTCCCAGCTTGTCAATCACAACGTGGATGTGGGCCATTTTCTTTAGTTGCAAAATGCACCTTGGAAACCAGCACAACCATAAAATATATCTTGGCACTTAGGGAACAAAAGTAATTTCTCGGTTCCTGAGTTTTTCCATATTAAAAATGGGATAATACTTTCTTTGGGAGGAGGATTAACAGGGAGGAGCTGGAGCGGGGTTGGGGTCCCTGTCCCCCACCCTCATAACTATTAAATGAGTGGGTTAGGAAGACGTGAACTGTGTCCACTTTGGGGTTCAGATATTACTGGCATTTCTGATGTACTGGGGACAATGATGGAAGCGTGACTGCTTTAAGGGACGATATTCCAGAGAGAGATTTTCCCTAAAGAAAGAAGGGGGCCAGCAGGGGGCACCCCGGGTCAAGTACAGCAGGTTCTGGGTACAAAGCGTCAGCTGGCAGCAGACTTGTACTAAACCCGCCATCCACGTGGGCCATCCACAGAGAGAGCTGCCCCTCGGAAGGCTGCAGCATTGCAACACTAGTAAACTGGATGTAAGGCCGGAGCTGCGTGGAACATTCGGGCTTGCTGTCCTTCGTACTTTCCAAGCTGACCTAGAATGGGTATCACCAGCACCAAGGCACCCAGCCTGGGATTTGTTTTCACCAAGGTTAGGCACAATGGCTTTTCAAGACAACTGGAGTAAGAACAGCAACCTGACGGAACTGTCAAAGCCTGAATCTCAGAATTCCAGCAGTGAGTGGGGAAGCTGAATCCTGATCTACTGAAGCCCTGGGGACCACAGTCTCACAACAGAACCCCCACCTGAGAGGGATAGAGGCACATCCTTACACGCCCCACACCCACGAAGCAGCTGGGACTTCCAGCCTGAGTCCCAGGGCTCCAGAGTAGCTTCACCTGTTCTAGGCGTGGAGGTGTCCTAGATACAGAGCCAGGGTCAGACCAGTAATAGTCTTTCCATCTCCACCTCCGAGCAGCCCCTCTGTGCCCTTCTGGAGCTTGGGCCCCTCTGCTGGGTGATCCGTTAGCCATGGGCAGGGCTAAGTGCCCTGAGGAATTCCAGAAAAATGCATGGAGGGGAGCCCTAGAAAGACTCAACTTCCTGCATGACACAAGTGGGAGCTTAGAGCCTGTGAGTACCAAACCTATAGCTGCTGATGGGGTAAGGTGTCCTCACCCAGGTAAGGGGCATCTGAGCACGGAGCACAGTGCCAGGCCCACAGGAGGCACTTAGTGAATGCATCTGCCATTATTATTATTAACAACTAGTAAAGTAACCACAAAACGATGTAAAACAACATCCTGTTAGAAGAGATACCCATCGCTTCAACTGGCCCCTGCTTCCTTCAACCTTTTTTTGACCACAGCACTGCTGACTCATCTCACCCAGGTTTTGAATCAATAGTGAGCCAAACTCGGCCCTCCCTGCAGGCTGGGTCTGGAAAGGCCGAGCTTTCCGAGGCCCGGCGTTCAGGGGCTGGGGCGTCCCTACGCCCCTCACCCCCTCCGCAGCGCTCTGCTCAGGTTCACGAGGGCCCGGCGGCCGGGACCGGCCATTGGGTTGAGTGCTCTGCGCTCCCTCCCCACGTCCCCCGGTCCTTATGGAACGGAACCAAACGCGGAAACCACATCTCCAAGGACCTCGGACCTCAACCCACAGGCACTGCCCTTCTCCTCGCCAGCGGGCCCCTGCTCCGAGGCCACTGCGGGTCTGCCCTCCACCTGCCCGGGCGAGGTCCGCCTTCTCCGCCTGCACTTGCCGCGGCGAAGAAGGGGCCGTCCAGATTCTAAGCCGTAACCACACTGGATGAGAAGGCACTTTGCCTTCACGCACCCTTACGAATAACGGCGCGGGTGGCTGGGTCCCAAACCAGTTATCTTTGGCCTCCTGGGCCAACCGCTAGACAATAAAATAATGCCATTAAGACCCCTGATCGTTTAGTTTCATTTTCTCATCTATACACATATACAGGGAGAACTGGGTGAATAAACAAGAAACTTTAAGGTGATCCATGCTATATTACTTTGTGTTATAAAGTAAGAACCTAGTCCATGATAAAGTGATTTTTTAAATTTCTTTTTTATGATAAAGTGAATTTTTTTTTTCTTTTTTGCATGGTCAGGCACCGGGAAGTAAACCCGTGTCTCCTGCATGGCAGGCGAGAATTCTGCCACTGAGTCGCCATTGCTCACCTATGATAAAGTGATTTTGAACCAAAATGTGTGCTTGGATATTTATAGGAACATTACAAGTGACTTGGTAAAGTAAACCCATGGCTTGGGTCTATTTAAAATCCAATCACATTTGTGCCCTCATTAAAATATTCACATTGCAAAATGCCTGAGTAAGATACAGTTGTCAGTATCTCATCCTCTCCAACTTTGCAGGGAGGATTTTTGGAACACAAAGGCAATAAAAATCCAATTTTGCTGAACACAACATAGATTTATAACCAGTTCATTCTATAGATATCTCTGGGAAAAAAAAAGTTTTACTTGGAAAGAAAAGAAAAAAATCCAAGCAGCGTTGCCAACTACAAACTAGCATTTCCAGTCATTCAGCAATCAGGGCATACTACTGCAAAAAAAAAAAAAACCAACCATTCTAGCTTGCAAAAGAGGAAGCTCACCAGCATCAGTCATGCCAACGTCAACCCATGAGCTAGGATACATTCAGCCTATTGTATAGAAAATAATGCTGACAATAAAAGTGGTCATATGCTGAGTGAGCGTTGTGCAGCAGGGCTGTAAGCATTACAAGCACTTACAAACCTAAAAATAACTGGAAGGCAAGTGTTGCCAATCCCAATTTATAGGTGAGAAATCTGAGACTTGGAAATGTTAACACATACCACAGACGTAAGATGCAGTACAGTAAAGAGGTAAATCCAGCTTGTGTTTACATTATTTTGCCTTTTAGAAAAATAAAGAGCTTCTAGGCTTTGGAGGCTGTGTTTTTATTTTTAAACATTCACCTTCCAGGAAGGACAGTTTGAGCTGGGGGGATCTGAGCAAACATTCTGAAACAAATGACTCCACATACAATTAAGCCTGAAAGCCTCAGGCTGTTTCAGTCACTCTACTCTGTGCCTTCAATTCCTAATTTTACCTGCTAATTGAAGGACGATATGGCACAGCTAGGAGTAAAGTAATAATAGCTTCACATTTGGCGTCGAAAGGAGTGAGATTTATATTTGAAGATGAATATCTGGGAACTCGAGGCGGATCAGAAAAAGCCATGAAATAACTAGAAAGAACGTTACAGCTTTCCCACTCCACCCTGGTCGCTATTCCTGAAGCTCCAAGCCTCAGTCTTCTTCATACCCTAATTCTATCCTCCATCCTTCCCCCTTTCTAAACTGTCCTATGGGGCAACATCTTCACTGGCTGGGTCACAATGTCTTGAGTCAAGGAGGTAACACAACAGGTCCAAAAACTTTCTTGCAGCTTTAATGGGGCTAGGTCAGTGTTACCTCTAGGCTAGTGGATGTGGCAAAGGGTAGACTCCTTAAGAGCCTGAATTTTGGGGCCTGGAATCCAGCCCCATCTCCTCTGCTGCCTGGACAATGCTGCTAAATTACAGTTTCCTCATATATAGAACCAGGGAACAATTCCTACCCTCCTCATGACTTGCTGGGAAAAGCAAATGTACGTGCAACATTTGTTTTATTAGAGCAGTTGTAGGCTTACAGAAAAATCATGCAGAAAGTACAGAGTTCCCTTATACCGCCCCCCGAAACACACACACACAGTTTTCCCTATTTTTAACATTTTACATTAATATGGTACCTTTGTTACAGTTGATGAGCCAATATTATATTTTTAACTCTAGTCCATGATTTATATTAGGGTTCACTCTTCGGGTTGCACAGTTCTATGGAGAGAGTATGTTTATTCTGATAACATACATACAACCTAAAATTGCCCTTTTGAATTATTTCCAAGTAAACAACTCAATGGTGATAATGACACTCAAAATATTGCTACCATCACCACCATCCATTATCAAAACTTTGTATTTGCCCCACAATACCTAAGATACAGTTACCCCAAGCCTAATGTTATCGATGTATTGCTGTTTAAGAGACTTGGGTTCTCAATACTAAGAATAGGAACCACAGTACCACTGACTGTCAAAACTTTATGCTTTCAGCAGTAGAGGGGACTCCCACAAGTTTGTCCAACCAAAATGGGACCTTCTAGAAAGGCAAAAAGTATCAGTAATCCGTTGGATACAGACTTTAAACTCAGGCTTCTCAACTCTGCAAGTGAGATCATTGTCCTACCACCTGCGTGGGACATGGCATCCAAGGCGACGTGGGGGATGACTCCCAGGGATGAATCCAGACCTGGCACGTGGGATCAACAATTACATCCTGACCAATGTGGGAAAAGAAGTGTAATTAATAAAGTGTCAGTGGCAGAGTTCAGGTAGAGTCGAGAAGCTGCTCTGGAGGTTGCTCTTATGCAAGCTTCAGGTAGACCTTGCTACCTATCATGACCTGCCAACCCCAACCAGGACTATTCCAGCCAATCCTAAAGAACACCTAGGGTAATATATAAGATTCTGCAAGGGTTTCAGGCACTAGAGTAACTTTCCTGAGGCCTACAACCTCCAGATGGGTCCCTGGTCCAGATAAGTCCTGAAACCCAGCCCAGCCTCTCCAGAACATCAGATAGTTCCATCTTCCTACCCCATATTAGTGACAGGCCCTTCCAATATCAAAAATTTAGAATGGCCATAGCCCAAACAACCCCAAAGAGAGGTATAGAAAGATCAAAGGTGACAGTAGAATTATACATAGAAGATAGGACTTAACCAAAGAGTATGAATGCTGAATCATTACATTGATATCTCTTTTGGTCTCCAGTATCTTAGAGGAGCTAGAAGTGAAAATGTAAAATTGTGAAATTGTAACCCACGTCAAAGTCTGAACTATGTTCTACAACTAATTGTTGTGCTGTGCTTGGAAATTTATAGCTTTTTTGTATATATGTTATTGTTCACAAAAAAAGAAGGAAAAAAGTCCATTGTGATGATTTCTAAAAAAAGTATTTAAGCCCTCTAGTCTCCTACATCCTGGAGCAGCTAGAATAAAAAATATGAGAGGTTGGTGGCCCATGACAAACTCTGGGATCTGTCCTGTAACCACTTGTTGAGGATGTTTTGAAAACTACTGCTTTTTTATTTCTTTGCTTTGTATATATGTTACACTACACAATAAAAAAGTTTAAAAAAAAAATCTCAGGCTTCTAATCCCTCTCACAACCTTATTCTACTCTCTTTGCAAGCTTTAATTTTTTTAATTCCCATGAACATCAGCATAGCTGATGCTTTATTGAGAGCAGAATGGATGCCCCCAAAATATTCCCAGAAAGTTGCAAGCTGTTCTATGGTAAGATACATTTCCCATCAAATTGGTCTTTGAAATTACAGTAAGACAGTCTGGGGACCGAGACAGTTTACTTATTTTGTCACATTTCACAGAATCAGTTCTTCATGTCATAGCCTATAACATCATTACATCTATTGCTTGGTTCTGAATCAAGGAATGTGTTTCAAACAAACAAACGGAGGAGCACAAGGGCTACAGCCCTAACCTCCAATATACAACCATGATGACAAAGCCAAGGCAGACGCATAGGCAACATGTCTCCACTCCCCACTTACCGGTGTATTTTCCAAATGATCAAAGGCAAAAGACATCCCAAGTGTTTAGAACTAGTCTTGTAAAGGAAAAATGGAGCATTTCTTTGATACTGGTGGCCAAAAACAAATTTCTCTTGTAGAGTCACTACAACACAAACACCCACAGGAGAAAATGGTAGGTAGGGGCCAGTTAAGAGTCTGGGTTTCCTTAAAGAATACCCTGGGCTCTATTTAAGACTATATAACTTTTACCTATTAAGTTTATTTTTATAGAAACTTAGAGCCTCCAAATGGTTCCTAGGCCAAATAAGCCCTGAAACCCAGAAATACCAGTCTCTCCAAGAGCATCAACCAGTTTCTTTCCTCTACTCCATAAAGTCGACACATCTTTTGGCACAAAGAAATCAGAATGGTTACTGCCCAAATATCCCTGATGACTGAGAAAATGATCAAGTGAGAGGAAGGAGTTGCAACTGAGAAGTTGGGATTTAACAAATGACTATGACTACTGACTCATTATACAGATATTTCTTTTTAGTCTCTATTGTATTAGAATAGACAGAAGGAAATACCTAAAATTGTTGATCAAGTAGCCATAATCTTTGATAATGATTGTTTAACTATATAGCTTTCATCTTCTGACCCCGTGATTGTAAAATCTATGATTTACACCCCTTTATCCAGTGTACAGGTAGATGAGTAATGAAATAAAGATGTGAGTGAAAATAATAATACATTGGGAATAAATACCACTATGTAAACTATGGGTAAAATAGTACTATTTTAATAACCTTTCATCAATTGTA